>NC_088861.1:31041314-31352147 GCF_963853765.1 Magallana gigas
AATATCTTGTGACAGATGGATGTTTGGACGACAATGTCAAATGCAATGTTCGGACAAATATGACATTCCTGCCGTAGGGTCCGGATTTACTGGTATATTCACTTGCTCTGATAAAGAGGGCATATTTAAACCGTTAAACACGGTCCCTAATTGCACCGGTAAGGTTTTAACTTTAAAAAAATAAATCTATCTATCTATCTATCTATCTATCTATCTATCTATCTGTTAAAACATTTATTTGACTATATATATCTAAGTAAGCAAAATCAGTTTTACAGCGTTATAAATCATGAATGGTTTATTGATTCGTTAATTTTGAACTCGTAACACAGTTCACACATTTCTTTATAATTTACATAAAAACTCTTCTATATCTTTATCTTTAAATCTTAACAAATAGAAAGCATTGAAGCCAGTAGCTTATTACTGTATTTTGGCTTAGAGTAACTGCCCTTTGATTTATTGATTTTTGATTATGTAATTAATGTTCACTATAATGACCAATGAATTAGTTAATTCCTTTTATACACTATTATTTAATCCATGTAAATAAGTTGTAATGTATATGCACTTTTGGGTTAGGTCTACATAGTTTTTTTATTTTTGGTTTTACATTTTAAAATACTATAAATCATTTAAGCCAGCATATGTATAGGGACAGTGTTGATAGTGCTGATAAAAAAACCCAACTGTTTGAGGTTGAATTAAGACAGGTACGGCTAGATTGAGTGTTTGGACATCCCTGCTCTAGCTAATCTTCGTGTGATCTAACCTACAATACAAAGTGTGCGGAGATCCCTGCTTTATAACGCATCAATATATGTGTGCGGCCATTCCTGATTTCATTGGTGGTGGTTGCGGCGGAGCACTAACTGTTGCGTTGCGTAGGTTTGCTGTCATCCCTGCCAGCGTAACGGTGAGTCTCTATGTAAATGTATGTGCACATGCAGTGACCCCCTTGCACGTTACATAAAATTCGGTGGCAGCAGTGGGATACCCTGGAATTTCTGCAGATCGAGAGGGAGAATAAATGATATTAACAAAGAGATCACTTACCTGAAAGAAGCTTGCAGATATGCGGGAGCGCAGCGACATGATGAATACACCAACTCGAATGCATGAAAGACGCGCTCTGATCAGAGGTTCTGCAGTGAACACCATGCCTAAAGACGAGGAATACCTGTGCGACCATCACTCTGCTAATGAAACATATGCAGACCTGCAACGAAATTGTTCCCGTCTATTTTGAGCTGTTCAATGCGCCGAATAGGGAAACGAGTCCTTTGCCAGAAGAATATACAATATTCTGCAAAGAATGCAAAATTTTAGCACAAAGCTGATGCGTTTTGGAAATATCGGGAAAGGTTCACAAGCTCCGAGAAAAGCAGTACATTGGAAGATGCCTACGAAGCGCAAAATTCCATTACACCAGCTACAGTGGTAACAACGTTATTGTTGACAAGCCAATCGTGTTAAATAGTTCGTGTAACGTGGGTGACCATTCGTGTAACGTGCAGGATCGTGCGTGTATCAGGAAAAATAGTTTGCGTTTTTTACCGTGCGTGTTCCAGCGTGATCGTGCGTTTTTTTCGTTTCGAAACATTTTACGGAATGTCATGATTTATTCTTTAAACAACGACAGGTAGTTTTTGTAAAACATTGTGAATTTTAAACTTTTTTTTATAGAAGAACATTGACAGTTGTTAATATTCAATCTCTCTTTCGTGGTTAAATACATTTATCAAGTATTTCCACAGCTCATTCAATCCTTTGTTCGGTCGAGTTAGTTTTGCATGATGTTATAGTCAGCCTATACCAGCATCCATTGTGTCTTGACACATAATTTTAATCATGTTAGCAAGAGCGGCACGTTGAATGAAGCGGTCAAGCTTACCCACTCCCCGTTTTTAACTAAACGATTATTCCCAACGTTTTTCTTTCAAATGAGAATACGATACGCATTCCTATCTGGTACATTGTGTAAACATTTGTTTGAAATATATTGTTATAGACGCTTTAAAATTTAATATAAATAGAAATAAATCAATTATGTACTGTAAATAACTAGAAAACTGACCAGTCAGGAAGGGCCCCGCTATGACAATTAATATAGAGAAGTGAAAAAAACTTTGAATTCCATCCTCTTTATATTAACAATGATTAAAAATAAATGCCCGGCAGAAGATGTAAAGAACTGGAATATATAGGATCTCGTGATTTGTAGTTGGATATGATTTTCATCCAACAATGAAAGTGTTTTTTTCTTGAGCCTTAGTGAGGGGATAAAACACACAAGTTGGATAAAAATCATATTATACTACAAATCATATGAGATTCTATTTATCCCATGTTTTATACACCGCAATCAATGTTTACACTGTTTATAAAACTCTACATTATTTTACTTCATTATGCCTACGCAAATCCCATTGTAAAGTCACACCTGTGGGATATCAAAGAAATATGCAATGAGTCATATCCACGGGATAAAGTGGGTTAACATGGGATGAAATAAAATTTGTTAAAAAAACAAAGAATTGATACCAATGCAATGATACCTAGGCTTTGCCTCTATTCAATAATTTATCATAAATCATTGTGTATGGTATTTTAACCAAAATAAAATATGAATATTATATTTTAAATCCATATTTCAAAGAATGTACACAATACTACACATAATTCAAAATTGACCTTAACTTCAAAACAAAGTTCATTTGCAGACACAGGCAGTGCAGTAATTAATCTCAATGTGACAGATAAAGATAAAGCTTAAGATTTTCTTCCTGTGGAAAGTTAATTAATCCCAAAGGACAAATATTGCACAGCCTTCCATGTATACAATGGTAACATTCTCAGCAGTTATCTCTCTTTGCCCATTCATTCTCAGCAGTTATCTCTCTTTGCCCATTCTTCTTATGCATAGTTAGGAATCTACCCCACCTCCCCAGCTCCAAACCAGAAGACATAGAGAACCAAACTTAGCATCAAAATATGTATTTCTGCCTACTGAACTACCATACCAAATTTGAACTTGATTGGGCAACCATAAAAAAAGTTATTAGAAAAAAACAGGAAATTTGTGGACGGAAGAGTGACAGACGGACGGACAGAAGGACGGACGGACAGAGTGATTACTATAGGGCACCCGCAAATCCTTGCAGGGCCCTAATAAAAATATTCAATGTGTAAAGTCGAAATTCTATGGAACAAGGTAACACATTTACCTCTATCCCGCATAATCAAATTGTACGTAAGTAAGTAAGAGAACTGTATTACATAGTTAACTCGTATGTAAATAATTTCGTTAGTTAATGCATTAACTTCATTTCATTTACACTTAAGTTATTTTTCGTAATGGAGTCAAAAAAATTAATTTGTGTATGAATTGTATATTTTTATTGTATGGATGTGTAAATTGTTTACTCGTCAGTGCATTGGTACTGTACATGCCGCTTTTCAATAAAAATTAAACATAAAGCAATACAAATTAAAGCAATACGTTTTCTTAATTCTAATCTTAAAAAGTAATTTGGATTTTGCGCGTTTAATGGTGTAGAATCGTTCGGTTGCGTGTTTTATCGTTTTTGTTCGTGTATCGTAAAAATTCAGTTAGTGATCGTCCGTGTATCGTGCGTGATCGTTCGTGTATCGTGTGTGATCGTTCGTGTATCAGAATCGTGCGTGTCGTTTGTCAACAATAACGTTGCTACCACTGTACTTACGATGGCAGTGGTCAATAGGTCGATTACCATGCGCACTTTGAAGCCTGCTCTGAAATAAATGGTTGGAGTTATGCTATCAAAGGTGTCTACCTGGCAGTGTCCCTCCGAGGCAGTGCACAAGGATGCTTTTGCAATATTCCAAAGGGTGATAACCCAAATATGAGACACTTGTGTTAGCTTTGGAAGATAGATTTGTTCCACCAAGATAAGCAGAGCTCTACATAGTTCAAATGCGAGAGCGTCATCAGATGCCAGGTTAGACTTTTTCAGAGCTTGGACCATTTAGAGACTTGCTAATATGGCATACTCAACTGTCACTTTTGAATTTAGAGAATTGTTAGTCAGAGAGCACTTTGATGACGCGCTTGACAATTCTGAGATGCGCATCCGTATAAAAACTGTCCCGACCGAGAAGCTTGAACGATGCGGTGATACTAGCTGTTGAATTAGCGAGGAAATGCTATGCACGCCATATCAATGTTGAGCCATATCTGATAAGCTAGTGAAACTGGTAAAAGCACTGTCTGCCAAGGTCGAGTCTCTTCCGACGGATGTGAGGAATTTACAACTACAACGCAGCCAAGACAATGCACGGATACTGTCTCGTTATCTAAACGTACGTTCTGCTATTTCTGCAGAAAACTGGGACACTTGCGTATAGACTGTATGTTGAGGAAGCAAAGCAAGTTCAAGAAGGATAGAAATAGAGCAGAAAACCATATTTGTAAGGGTGGTTCTACCAACAGTGAAAATATTACTGGTCGACATGATGAACCCCAGAACGGAGACGTAGCACAGCATCGACTTACTGAAGACTAGTCCAATGGATGCTTCCGCGTAGCTACCGTAGAGTCTAGGCCAATCTCCAACGACAGAAAAATGGTTAAGTACCAAGTTCGTTCCGAGAAGATTATTACAAGCAGCACCAGTACTACGATTTGCAGAATTTTAAAGTCAACCATAGGCAAAGAAAAGTACCCTGAGTGGAAGTTAGCCAGAAGAAAAGAATACAAGAATGGTCGCAGGCGCAGAGGCATAAAAGGAGGATCTCCTGGTATTTGCTTTGGAAGAGACCCTACGGTGTCGAGGCAGATGGCAGCAGATTGCAGGTATCGGATAACATGCCTGGTGAAGCTGCAATGTAGGGAATTCCTGACTTGAGAGAGAATCAGATGTTCCAGAAGAGGTGGAAGACGCCTATTGTAAGACATAAAGTTGAAGTGTGCAGCTGCAATGTTTAGCTAGAAGTGATACAATGCAGTGTATGTCTATAGCCTGCCGTGGTGCCATGTGCGCGTGGTCCGGAAAAGAAAGGGCCAGATCATTTTCGCGGGTATGATAAGGCAACTAACAGCGATCAAATTCCTCTGATCGATATGACGTCACAATAAGCAGCATGATGTCATATTTTACTCAGAAACATGTCGATTTTAACTTTATCTCTGGTTTATATTATAAAAATTACAGACATAAAATATCACTAGAAACTCTTTTAACTGAATATATCTTCGATTTCTCTCTATTACGTATAATTATCATTGATGACGTCACAAGCATGTTTAAAAGAGAAGATCATGTCGGGAGACAAATTATCGGAATGCAGTGTAAACAATGCCGAAATAAGACTTATTTAATACAGATACCTAATATTTAGATGAGTGTCAGTTCGAATATAATCAGGATAATACAGGCATGGATATTTTGTTTAATCAGCGAGTGTTATAAGGTAAGCGGATCGACATTTATATGGCTTGACCAGCCTTTCCTCTGTCAGTGTGTACAAAAAATGGCAAAAGTGTAACACTACCCTGGATATTAGGAAAGATGATTTTGGTAAATATCAACGGTATATGACCTAAACTACATGAAAAGTGCTGCTAGAATCCTGTGCTTTGTTGTTTTAAACGAAAAATACGTAGCATTTTCAATGAAATTTTAGAAGTTGAGAGGGTTTCCGATAAATATTTACAATATTTATTTTATGCGATGTACAATAGGATTCTAGCAGTAATACTAATAAACATGAACTAATTTCCAATCGAATTATTGTAGAAAACATACAAATGAACTTCGGGGTAGTGTTACACTTTTTGATTTTCTGTTAAGGTAAAAAAGTGATCTATTTTTAACTGTCACGTGATACCATGGCACGGCAGCTTCAAAGATTGAGTCGATTCCGAAGTAGAAAAATAATATCTTGGTGAACTCTTTCACTTGGTATTAATATCCAGTGCTGTTTTCATAAAAATAAACATTATTTAAATTGATCATAATTTTGACGGTCATTAAACTATGAGTTGCCTTAACCTACCCGCGTTCTTATGTTTTTTTTTGTTTTTGTTTTTTTTTTGGGGGGGAGGGTACTTTTTTTGGACACAACTTCACCTTTTTGTGACGTGGAGGTTTTATTTATTCATTTTTTTTTTGTGAGGACGCACAAACTGAGGTGGAGGTAGTAAAGCGTGCAGCTTACTACTGTATTTTGGCTTAGAGTAATTGCCCTTTGTTTTATTGATTTTTGATTATGTAATTAATATTCCCATTAATGACCAATGAGTATGCTAATTACTTTATTACAATATCAATTAATCCGTGTAAAAAAGTTGTTATGTATAAGTATTTTTTGAGTTAGATCTAGATAGTCTGTTTATTTTTTGTTTAGTTTTACATTTTAAAATACTATAATATAACTTGATTTAGGCTGGCACAAATATAGGGACAGTGTTGATAGTGCTGAAAAAAAAATCGACTGTTTAGGATTAAATTTAACTAGTGGGTATTGTTTTGTTTTTTTTTTTACAAAAAAAAAACACATGTCTCCCCTTCTCCCCAAGAATTGTAATATGGGGCAAATTTAACAATTGAAAAAGAATGATGTCAGCTATATGTTACCTAGACCCAGACAAAATTTTATTATCTTTTTCTTAATTTGACCTTGAGTAAAACATGGTCAAGGTCATATATAAATCAAAAGTACAACTAAGTGTATAATTATTGTTCTTTGTTTAAAGTTTGAAGTCCTTCTGTCAAAGTATATTCAAGACTTGAACAATGAAGTTTTTTTCTAATTTGACCTTGAAATAAATTTTTAGGGTCTAGGTCAAGGTAAGAAATTTTGGTAAGGTTCAACTAGGTTATATACCATATATCCATGACACAAGTTAAAAGTCTGTATGTTAAAGGAGTCTTGTGTTATGGCCTGGACAATATTTTTTATGAAAAGCTTTACCTTGAAGAATAAAATAGGTCAAGGTCAAAACTTTTGGTGGCCTGCACTCCTTCTCAATACCATCTACCTATGTTCCAAGTTTGAAGTCTTAATGTCAAAGGGTATTAAAATTACGACTCAGACAAAATTTTATTATCTTTTTCTTAATTTGACCTTGAGTTAAACATGGTCAAGGTCATATATAAATCAATAGTACACCTAACTGTATTATCATTGTTCTTTGTTTAAAGTTTTAAGTCCTTCTGTCAAAGTATATTCAGGAGTTGAACAATGAAGTTTTTTCTAATTTGACCTTGAAATAATTTTTTTAAGTCAAGGTCAAAAATTTTGGTAAGGTTCAACTAGGTTATATACCATCTATCCATGACACAAGTTAAAAGTCTGTATGTTAAAGGAGTCTTGTGTTATGGTTCGGATATTTTTTATGAAAAGCTTGACCTTGAAAAACAAAATAGGTCAAGGTCAAAACTTTTGGTGGCATGCACTCCTTCGTAATACCATCTACCTATGTTCCAAGTTTGAAGTTTTAATGTCAAAGGGTATTTAAGTTACGGCCTGGACAAAATTTGGATGAATAAGAATAAGAAGAACTAGACACTTGTTGCAAAAGCAACAAAGAGGTCTTCCGTTTTGATATACATGTATCAATTTAACTGTAAGACATTGCTTATCTCACATAGAAAAAAAAATGGATATGATAATTATTGTGAATGATATATCCAGACGATACTTACATATAAAACAACGAGAATGAAAAAGAAATCAATTTTTGAAGTACTTTCTGTGACGACCAGAAGCAACGCCGATCTAAACAAAATTGTTAACCATTTGTACAATCATATGTCAATCTTGCCTCAAAGTTTGGTTGTTCACGACTCTGCCAAATCTAAGATCTCTTTGAAACAATATTTTTTGTCTCGGGACCGAAACGGACGAACGAAAGTGATTAGTAAAAACAAAAGCTGGTTTTTCTCGTACATTTGCTTAATGTACATCACTGTTTATCAGGCAAGATGAAATTCCAAAAAAGTCAGCTAAACTTGTTAAAAACAGGATTTGTTTGAACCCTTCCGGTAAGAACCGGAAGTGACAGTTGACAAAATTAAACCCGTTAAACATATCCCCAATCAAAATTCTATCAAACAATCTATGAAAGATTCGTGTCTCAATCACTTACAATGACGAAAATATTGCGGACATCAAATTTGTAAAAAGAAAAGCTACATAGAGATATTTGAGATATCTCACCGGAAGTAAAATTTATTTGCCAATTTAAAATTATATAGATGACATATGTAAGATTGTATACTGATATTTTCATTTTATGTAAAATGAATAAAACAAATTTTTGAAGTGCTTCCGGTGACGACCGGAAGCTACGCCGAACAAAACAAAATAGTGTAAACACATGTACATACATAGGTCTATCATCCCACAAAGTTTGATCGTTCAAGTCGTTACCGTTTTTGAGATCTCCAGGAATCAAGGTTTTTGTCTCGGGACAGGAAACGGACAAACGGAAGTGCTCAATGTAAATTGTAATTAATATTTTTTTTGTACTTGCCCTTTCTACTTAATAGTTCATCGACTTCACTACAAATATCAAAGGAAAACAGTTAAACTGATAAACAGCTCGATTTGTTTGAACTCTTCCTGTGTGGACCGGAAGTGACGGAAGACAAAACGAAACCGGTTAAACACATCTTCAATCAAATGTCTATCATCCATGAAAGTTTTGTGCTTTGATCGCTTATAGTTTCTGAGATCTCGTTTGTACAAAATGTGTTTCAAAAAAGCTACCTGAGATATTTGAGATATCTCACCGGAAGTCGAATTTTTTTGTTGAGTTAACATCGCATAGACAACCTATGCATAGATTTATACTTATATATTTATTATATGGAAAAAGAATTTTATGCGAAAAAGTAGTTATTTTTGAAGTGCTTCCGGTGACGACCGGAAGTTACGACGAACAAAACAAAATAGTGTGAACACATCTACAGCTATGGGTCTATCATCCCACAAAGTTTGGATGTTCAAGTCTTTACCGTTTTTGAGATCTCGTTGATACAAGCTTTTCCAACGCGGGACAGGAAACGGACAAACGGAAGTGCTCAATCTAAATTGTATTTAATATATCTTGTAAACTTGCCCTTTGTACTTCATTTCTCATCCAGCACACTACAAATATCAATGGAAATAAGTTAAACTGATAAACAGCTCGATTTGTTTGAACTCTTCCTGTGTGGACCGGAAGTGACGGAAGACAAAACGAAACCGGTTAAACACATCTTCAATCAAATGTCTATCATCCATGAAAGTTTTGTGCTTTGATCGCTTATAGTTTCTGAGATCTCGTTTGTACAAAATGTGTTTCAAAAAAGCTACCTGAGATATTTGAGATATCTCACCGGAAGTCGAATTTTTTTGTTGAGTTAACATCGCATAGACAACCTATGCATAGATTTATACTTATATATTTATTATATGGAAAAAGAATTTTATGCGAAAAAGTAGTTATTTTTGAAGTGCTTCCGGTGACGACCGGAAGCTACGACGAACAAAACAAAATAGTGTGAACACATCTACAGCTATGGGTCTATCATCCCACAAAGTTTGGATGTTCAAGTCTTTACCGTTTTTGAGATCTCGTTGATACAAGCTTTTCCAACGCGGGACAGGAAACGGACAAACGGAAGTGCTCAATCTAAATTGTATTTAATATATCTTGTAAACTTGCCCTTTGTACTTCATTTCTCATCCAGCACACTACAAATATCAATGGAAATAAGTTAAACTGATAAACAGCTCGATTTGTTTGAACTCTTCCTGTGTGGACCGGAAGTGACGGAAGACAAAACGAAACCGGTTAAACACATCTTCAATCAAATGTCTATAATCCATGAAGGTTTTGTGCTTTGATCACTTATAGTTTCTGAGATCTCGTATGTACAAAATGTGTTTCAAAAAAGCTACCTGAGATATTTGAGATATCTCACCGGAAGTCGAAACTTTTTGTTGAGTTAACATCGCATAGATAACCTATGCATAGAATTATACTTATATATTTATTTTATCGAAAATGAATTTTATGCGAAAAAATAGTTATTTTTGAAGTGCTTCCGGTGACGACCGGAAGCTACGACGAACAAAACAAAATAGTTTAAACACATCTACAGCTATAGGTCTATAATCCCTCAAAGTTTGGAGGTTCAACTCATTATCGTTTCTGAGATCTCATTGTCCATAGCTTTTTGTCGCGGGACAGGAAACGGACGACAGGAAGTGAATTTTGAAAAAATGAAAAAAACGCCTAGAGATATTATCGTTTTCTATCAGTCTTGAAAATTTCAAGAAAATCCATCCAGCCATCTCTGAGAAATCTTGTGGACAAAAAAGGGGAAAAAAATAATAATAATAATAATAAAAAACATTACAATCACTATAAGGTCTTCCGTTGTAACGGAAGACCTTAACTAGACACGATCTCGTTGCGAGCAACGAGGAGGTCTTCCGTCAGATTTTAGAATTTGAGATATATGATTTTGCTATTTAACAGCTAAACGCGATTTTAAATAGAAAAAAACAGGGTCTTAGAAAAAAAAGTTTTAGGGGCCGGTCCCTTATCTCCTTATTGGAGCCGCTGAACCAAATTTAGAAGATTGCATGTTGTTAAGTACATCATTTTTAGCATCTTTTCTTCTATACTCATTTCAAAATATTTTTCCTTTCTGAGATATGGGTGATCAAAATTTTGGACTTTTGGCCCCTAAAAAACCCCTAATTACTTTACACATGATAAAATCATTAAATTGCTTGGGTACAAAACTTTAAGATAAACATATTTGCTTCTATAACTGTTCACAAAATATCCCTCAGTAAAGGGCTACAGATGAAACACTTTAGAGCCCTTTGGTCCCTTAATTTGAGATGCCAGCCCCTTTTTCTTGATATCAAATGAAAGGTTTTTTGATAAGAACTTTTTTTGCATTACATGTGTTAACAAAATATTTTCCAGAAAAGAAATAAACTAAGAAAACCATTAAAAATCACGTTTTTCGGGACCAGGCGAGCTTTAACGCCTTTTGAATATAAATGCCAAATAGCACATCTACAATCTCTTGGCTACAATCCCTGAAAGTTTGAACTCAATATCTTTTACCGTTTATGAGGAGATCCCTGGACAAGCCGACTCTCTGAAAATCGTTAAAACGTCATTATCTCAAGAACGGAAATGATGTCAAAATAAAAAAAATGTATATTAAGTTCGGATTAATATCTATTAGATCTAAAAGTTTCACGAAAATCGGCTGAGCCATTCCCGAGAAATCGCCTGCACAGATTTTGTAAGAAAAAAAAATAATATTAGGGAAAAAGAAACCGAACGAAAACAATAGGGTCTTCAGAAGAGGTTAAACCAATAGTGTTATTTTTTACAGCCTGAATGTAAATTAAACTTGTTTATTCATGGGTATATTAAAGAATTCAAAAAATTGCTGATTCCTTTCCATGCTAGCGTGCATCGGTTAGTGTTATCGTGCCTGCACCTACCGCAAGCATGTAATTATACAACATTATAATACTTAAACTGCTATATCTTGAACGCTTTTTAAATATTTTTTCAACTCACTTTACTTACTACACCTTGCTTGGTTCATGTTCCCCCCTCTCTCTCATAACTCAAGAAAGACTTCTAATATTTGTTAAACCTAGATTAATTATAACAAATTACAGATACATAAGATGTCAACAGTGTGTTGGTATAATCATGTTGTGAATATCGCCCAGAAGTGGTTAGTGTAATGCATTAAATTATCAGCAGCAAAATGTAAGAAATGTACAGATGTTTTTATCTTTCAACTCGTACGGGTGTAAAACATTTTTTACACTCATTGTGTAAAAACATTGTGTAATTACATTCATTGATGGCATTTTTATTTATTTTGATACGTACTATGATTTGAATCAATGCTTAATTAAAGGTTTGATGTACCTATAACTGATATAATTGAAAAAATTGAATAAATAAATATCTAAATGTGTGATAACGTAGAAAGACAAGAAGCCTGTGTCTTTGACTACAGCAAATCGCTTGTCCACTAGCCCGGTATCTCCTTGGCCTTGTGCGAGTGATGTTGTACACCCAACGTGTTGGGTTTTAAATGTTTAATTAAATTTCCCAACAATAAATTGTTTTATGACATAGACAAGATCACAATAAACACCTTATTTCATAAACATTCATACTAACTATCCTTCTTAAAATACGAGACTAAAACAGCATAAAATTTGTTCAGATTTGTTAAAATCGGAATTCTTTGTGCTTGCAGCTAAATAAATTAACCATTGTGTACATTACAGCAAGACGCAAATCTTGTGTATTGGATAACAGCAGCCCGCTCGCTAGTCCATTCGCGACCTATTCTTCGGCCGCGGCCAGGAATCGGATACGTATTTGGTCACATACAAAGCTCGGAATCCAGTTAAATTTTATATGCCACTCAAATGCATTGCATAGCTGCAGTTCGTTTATCCATTATGTGTTTCACTCTAGAAGAGAATGAGAATGTTTATACATTTTCCATATATGTACATTGTAAGTTTGTGCACTGTCTACGGTAGCTTTATGTCAGTTATACGCATAGATATCTCGTATAGTTGCCAAATGAAAACAGATATATTGTAACAAGTCTCGCTTTTTACGCTCATATTGCGCAATACCCGCACAAAATATTATTGTAACGACATTCAAAAGATCAAAATGAACAACTTTTCCAGCGACAGCCATATCGAGATCTAAACCCTTTTCGAGTTATAAAGTAAAAACTTTCAAGTGGTCTGGATCCCAAATTTGAGGGGCCAGCCCCTTTTTGTTGATGTCAAACAATATAAATTGTAAATTTAAATCTTTCGTCTTCTACATGTCTCAACAAAATATTTGCGAGAAAAGAGATAGACTAAGAAAAGCATGGAAATTACAACGCTTTTTTATCTCAATTTTCGTTCCCTACCGAGCTCCGGAAACTCTTGTGCAAGGCAAATATGAATGTTGTTGTACAAATTAACAATCTTTTGTTTATCATCCTTGAAATTATGAAATCGATATCGTAAGTAGTTCATGAGAACACTCTTGGTCAAACCAACACCCTAAAATTCCTTAAAATGTCAATATCTCAAAAAAAGGAAATGATGTCATCAACCAAAAAAAAAATCCGTTAAGGTTCAGAACATCGTTAGTGAGATCTGAAAATGTCATAAAAATTGGTAAAAAAAAATATCGGCACTCGGGGCTTGAACACAGGTCGCCTGGGCATATGTCCACGACTCTAACAACGGACGTTGGAAACGGAAGACCTTAATAAGAAAGTCGACAAAAACAATATGTCTCCCCTTTGAAAGGGGAGACATAAATAGTTACGGCTAGATTGTGTGTGTGTCCTTGCTCTATCTAATCTTCGTGTGATCTAACCTACGATACAGAGTGTGCGGAGATCCCTGTTTGCATCGGATTGATATAAGTGTGCGGTCATTCCTGCTTAAATTGGTTGTGGTTGCGGCGGTGGAGCACTAGTGTGTGATCATCCCTGCTGGTGTTTTAACCTTTCTAGCGCACGTATGCGGCACTCCCTGCTTGCGTTAGGCTGCTTTGTTAACGCAACTGTGCTCTCTGCTTGCATTGACGTTGGAATCTGTTGAGTTGCGTAGGTCTGTGGTCATCCCTGCCTGCGTAACGGTTAGTCCCTATATATGTGCAGGCGCGGTGATTGACGTCTGCACTTGTAAATATTGACAGCAATCAGGGCTATCCGACCCTATATCGGGTGCGGGCTCGCGGGGGAACACAGGCATTGAACCCCTTGCACATTACATGTACAGCATGATCACATGTTCATTACATTGTGACAAATATACGTCCATTGCCGCTTAGGTGTATAAATTAAAAGTAATATATAATATTTTTGCTAATTTGTTCCTTAATGATTTTCAAATTTTAGAAAAAAGGCTTCCAGGACATATTGAGACGCTGGGCGAGTTTTTCTATTACCTGGGCAGCTGTGAGGATAAAACAGTTTTAGAGCAAATAAAATCTAATTTCATTAACCAAATGGAAATACTAGAACAGAATGGATTTGCTGGTGTTTGTTCGGATGCTCAGGAATGCAATGTAGGAAATGTGTCCGTTACGTGTGGACAAACAAATAGAAAACGACGATCCGTTGAAGATTTTATTCGATTTAAAAGATCCAGTTATGAAATCCGGGTCGAAATAAAAATTTCTTCTGCCTGGGAGAATACGAATTCTTCACAGGCAGATTCTTTCAAATTTGCAAAGCAAATACAGAAAGAAATGTTTCAAAAAATTAAAGATATAAGCGAATCGGGGAAATTAACGGTAAAAGGATTCGCTCCAAGCACGGATAGCTTTGTTCTTGGATACTCTGTCCCGACTTGTACTAAGGGGTTATTAATCCGAATGGACACTCTTTCATGTGGTAAGCTTTACATGGAGATTTATAAATAGATATATTCACGTTTTCCTTTTTACACGAGAATATATATATATCAGGCTTGGGGTAATGCTTAATGTAATGGTAATGCATTACATGTTTTCAAAGTAATGCTAGTAATATGTAATGCGACAAATTTAGCTTTACAAGCAATGGTAATGTAATGCATTACTTTCCCAAATATAGTGTAAATCTGGCATTACATGGCATTATTTTGCATTACTATGCTTATATTTATGCATGTTTATTTCAAAAATTGTGATGATTCGAACAACTTGAAATCGCAATTGATTACTAATTATTTAAAAGAAGAAAGGAATAATTCTTGAGACAAAAATATTTTAGTTGTATTATTTAAAAAATATGAAAACCCATTTTTAAATTGTGAATACTTTTAGCTTTGAAACATAATATAAAAACATTCTTAAAAGTGTTGTTATAAAGAGTATGAAATAATTAACGAAATTTACTCCAATTAATTGCACATTTTATTAATTCTGCACTGTGAAGAATGTGTCAACACCACTCATTTAAATGCCCTGATGATAATCTTATTAATATAAAAAAAAGCTGTTGTTTTAAAAAGTGCTTAACACCCCAATCCTCTCTTTTGGGCTGTGACCAATTGAACAGAGGACAGACATGCACCCTTAAAAGCTTAAATAAATGAATGCGTTGTCCAACCATGATTTCTGAAAGCTTTGAAATCACTTCCATTAATAATAACCTATTTATTACCTATTTGAAATTAATTATTCTCTCTCTCTCTCCCTCTTTTTTTCAAAATGTGTTTCATATTAAATACATTAGTATGGACTGATAGAAAAACGATAAAGATTGCCAAACAGTATCTTTTGATTCCACTATTCCTGTAGAATTTTACTGAATACAACTGGGAAGATTTTTAAACCCGACGAGATGCAGTTAAAAGATAACCTTTGAAACTTTAATGATCAAAAACTTCAACAGTTATCTTGTATAGGTTATTTAATTTGAGCCTGATAGTAAACATGCACCTGTAGATATGTTAAACTGTCCTTTATATTCCAAAATTTGCTAAAAATCTCTAAAGCTTTAGTTTTTAAAACTTATTATTGACTTTTCACAAAGTAATGGTAATGGTAATGCATTACTTTACTCAAGTTATGGTAATGTAATGCATTACTTCAAGAAAAGTAAGTAATGGTAATGGTAATTTAATGCCCAAATCCATGAAGTAATGGTAATGTTATGCATTACTTTACAATGTAATTCGCCCCAAGCCTGAATTTTATATATATATATATATATATATATATATATATATATATATATATATATATATATATATATATATATATATATATATATATATATATATATATATATCTGTGTGTGTGTGTGTAGTTCCATGCGTCAGCGGTACATTCCTTAACAAAGATCACAGAGGCAGGCCTGTTTGTACATCTTGCCCGAAAGGTTTTTATAAAGATGATGAGTATGCCACACATTGCACACAATGTCCAGTTGGAAAGAGCACTGTAGACAGAGGAAGCACATTATCAGCTGACTGCATCGGTAGATTCTATCTATTGTTACCCTATATGTCATATAAAATATTTTGTAATGATTATGAAATTCAATTTTTAATCGTTTTGAGAAATTGTAGACTTTAAATCAGAGCAATGAAGTATTTCGAATCTAAGTAAACATGAAACAAGGCGCATTTGTATGTCATTTTTTTTTACTTGGTATTGTTTGAAGACAAATGTGGTCCAGGAGAATATTCGGACACTGGATTGGTTCCGTGTATACCTTGTGCAAAATCAACGTACAGTAATGATTCTATGTCAAAAAGATGCATCCAATGTCCATTAGATATGACGACTGAATTTTCGGGTAGCACAGATATTCAAAATTGTAGCAGTAAGTTTTTTTATTAACTTGTCAATTAAAAAAATGTTCCGATTTTATATATCTCATTAATACGCATATTGTTAAAAATACACCATGAAAAAAAAAGATATATAGTAACTTTTTTTTGCCTCGAATAGACTTTTTTTTTAATAAATGCTAGTATGTTCGACAACATCAAGAAATACGTATATCCCCTTTTACTGACCCTGATTTTCATGTCAGGCATGTAGGTATTTCGGTATGACGTACAAATATTACAATAAACCCATGTATATATATTTACAATTTCGTTTTTTTTTTTTAAATCAATATTTGCATTTTATTCTAAATTCATAATCAATTTCTTAAGGTCGGGTTGTATCTGAAAAGCATATATTTATTGCAATTCGAAGTTCTGAGGCATTTTTTAAAATCTTAAATTAACTTTACAATACAAATTACAAAGCTAAACAATAATGTTAACTGTTTCTACTGTTTTTTATTTTCTACTTCTATTTTTTTTTTAGGATTTGATGTGATGTTAAAAGGAGGCGGAAACAAATTCTACTTAAATAAATCACCGGAACTGATTGCTAGATCTAATTTAACCTTTATGACCTGGTTCGGACTATCAGACATTACAGCTAATGTGACCCTTTTTCATTCAAAAGGCTTAAATGTTAGAATTCAAAATGACCTTTTCATTGAAAAAGATGTAAGGTAGGTAATAATGTACGTTTTTTAAATATATAAATCAGGTTCAGTTGCATGTTGATTCAATCAAGCAAACGATAATCATTTAATTATTTTCTTTTTCTAAGAAACTGGCAGTCGTTGAATGTTTCTATTCAAAACGGAACATGGATGCACGTAGCAGTAGTTCTACAGAAAATATCACCTTTTGTGTCAGTGTTTTTGAACGGGAAATCTAAACCTACTCCAAACCACAATGTGTCTTTGACTGAAGCTGAAATGGCATCAGCATTTGACGATATTTATATATTTCTTAACTCAACAATAGATTCAGGTTAATCTCTAAGTTTACTTTTAATCGTTTCCATGAAAATGTTTTTTTTAAAAAGAAGATAACATTTTTAGCCTATATTGAATAGTGTACCGAATGCATTGTTTTAGGAGTCTATTTATCCGGATACCATGTTGTGCCTCGAGCTTTGTCCCATGATGAAATTTTACAATCGACCAAATCTTGTCATGCCAACATTTTTGATTCCATCATTAGCATGGATGATCTGAAAAATAAGTCTGGGACAGGATTAGAATTGATTGTACCGAGTCAGTGTTCTAGTAAGTATTTGCAGTTTTGCATCAAAACTGATTTTTGTGAGTTGATTTTAATCAACTCTCCTATGCAGTTACTCAGACAAACCGAAAGTGAAACAGTGTTTGGACCTCAGCACAAATCATTGCTACTGACAAGACTTAGTTCTTAAAAATAATTGATAAATTCGATGTAATGTACGCTAAAGCATTGTTTTTCAAGTAAACTTATTTATAAATACCTTGAAAATAGTCAGATTTTAAATGGTACGAACAATTTAAATATTTTTTGTAGTCGTATGTATTCCTATGCCAGAGTTCAATATAGTCTCGTTCAACTCGACGCTCGGCTGTCTCCGTAAATCCTTGTCGGAGATTTACGGTGTCAGCCGAGCGTTTGGTTGAACGAGACTAGAGTTCAATATTGCTTGGATCCATACAATTTTCGAGAAATATTTCTATTACTGATTCATAGTTTGATTGAATTAATTTTATCTTTAAATATTATTTAACATAATTTATATGGGGGTTTCTCGATATTCTTGTCATAAAAGTCCAAAAATTCATCGCAGCAATGTTAAGGCGTCCCGATGCTAAAATACGGCTGGAAAACGATATTATTTGAATCATCGCAAAAATACTTTGACCGGGAGTATTTCTTAAAATCTATGTTACATTTATTGACACCGATGTTAAACATTATGTTTGATGCATTTTGTGACGTCATATGTTCTTTGTAATCACGTGACGGGCGAATCCTAATATTGCAAATGATCTTTTCAAATCGCATCGGCGCAGGTGATTAATGACATTAAATCATACATATTTTTAAGAAAATTTCTTTGTTAAGTCATATACTTTGAAATTCTTGCTCGGGAAAGAAATAGATATTTCGTTTATCGAAGATATTGTTGAAACATTCCAGAAAATCATCAAAATAATGCACATTTTTACTAGTCAAAAGCGATTTACAAAAAATTGGGGTTAATCCGTAGGTTTCCGTAGCACGATTCACACTGGCACTTATATTCTCTACCAATTTTACGTAAAATATTCTTAAATTGTGTTGATCTTTCACCTGCGCCAAGCTGGTTTTACATGCATTAAAATTTCTTCATTCAGTTGTTTACACGTAGCAGGGAGAGTCTCCAAACCACTAGTTTATAAATAGTCTTTTACTTAACATGAAGCTTTACAACTGCCGATTATTTGATACTGGATTTTAATATGAATGAATTCTGTATGTCCAACATTAGCGGCAGCATCTATGTTAAGGAAACATGCATGGTTTTATAGTGGTTTGATGTAATTCACTTTTAACGTTGAGATGCATTCCCTGAGAACTATCGACAGGAATGCAGATCGTGACGTCAAAGTTAATTATGACGTCATATCGTATGAAGTACAGACAAGTGACTTTCTACACATCGCTGTAAAATCCATCGGGAAGCCTTAACATGCCCGCGATATTATAAAAACGTGTGTATTTCAAATTAGAAACTACATGTACTTGTCATGCAAAATAACATATCATTGATTTTAAAATAAATAAATAACGACAAAATCAACTCCCGTCAGTTCTTCAGTACTTTGATTTTATCCTGGTACAGTATTTTGTTTACACACAACTATTGTAGGTGTAAATGAATGTGCCAATAACCCCTGTAATGGTCACCAATGTTTACAAAAAATAAGTGGATACGCATGCCAATGCAGTAATGGTTTTCACGGCACACACTGTGAGCTGAAGCCTGATTATTGCAAACAAGATCCATGTCAAAATGGCGCATCATGTAATAATACAGAGGATGGGAAGTACACTTGCTTATGTCCAGAAGGTTTCAAAGGAATAAGATGTGAAAAACATATTGGTAACATAAAAACAAATGTTTCATTCCTCTGTCTGTGAGATTCAAAATAAAGCGTATGAAAATATTAGGTTACATAAAGATGTATAATGTTATTTGTTGGCTAGTAAATGGAGGTTGGAGCTTATGGGGCCAATTTTCTGAGTGTTCTGTTACCTGCAATGGGGGGACAAAGTTTCGAACAAGAATTTGTAACAACCCAACACCTGACCCCGAAGGAATATCTTGCAATACATCAGAAGCAACTGAAATTTCACCTTGTAGTGAACAGCAGTGTCCAAGTAAGAATGTGTAACAATTGCTGATAGGGTGTGTTTAATGACTAGCACTATATTAAGAAACTGTACTTTTAATAACATATATCTGCATCAAGATGCGGTCCGTCTTCAGTATATAGAAAAGGCGTTGACGTCGTGATTTGGTTCTGTTCTTACCTTATGAATGTTTTGGTATTCTTTTATGAAATTTTCGTGTGAAATACATAACTATATTATGTAATATTCAGGTGATCTTTGTCTACGGTTTTCATCAAGTAAGATTTAAAAATGGTCCTGTTATTTGGCATGGTTATATTCATAAATAAAATTAATTCAAGATTTCACATCCTTCAGTACAAGTATCAGATTTTTTGTTGTTGAAAATATGAAATGCCAGATAAGTTTATTATTACTTCATTATTCATTTATATATAAAATTTTGTTGAAATTGTCAGCATGCCCGATTTTCAAGAGAACCTTTGGAGCAATCCCTCAATGTGAGCAAAGAAGTGATGGTCATATTGTTTGTAATGTGACATGCAGACCTGGGTATTCATTCATTGCTGGAAACACTCCACTGCCAGAATACACGTGTGGTTTCAACACTTCATATGTATGGAATGGAGAGCCCCCTGCATGCGGAAGTATTAAATACTTTTTTTTGTCACTCATCAAAAGAACATTAAATTTTTGTATGTCATAAATGTACAATGAAAAATACAATAAGTAAATATTTATTTGTCATACGCGTCACACAATGTAAAATTTCGATTCCAGTGTATAAGAATTTTGTAGCATTACATGTATGACACATTGTTTCGAATGTGTTTTCCAAATAAGCTGGATATAATTTTTCTTTAAATTAGGTCTTTAACAACTTCATTGAAGACACAATTATGAATTTTCAATTATTTTTCATATCTGAGAAGTATTTACTATCATTATTAATTATCATATCATATTTTATTTAATAAAAACTATTAATTTAACCAATTTTGAATAAACATCTCTTTGAGATGTTTCATTTTATAGAATTTAGGGACATGTATAAGAACACAAGACATTCGAGACCTAGCACATGTCTGTAATTACAAATACAAAACAGTTGTGTTTTCATTGACTAATCATATAGGGAATATTTATATTCAGCTCTGTTATTTTAGGGATAGACATACCTGTCCTGATTGCTACAGAGACTGAAGTGTCGTATAATGCTCCTCTGGAGTGTAGCAAAGCGTCTAAGGCGTCACAAAACCTGAGAATGAACCTCGAATCGTCTCTACAATGTGCCCAAAACAAAACTTGTACAGTTAATGTTGAGGCAAAGGGTAACTGTCTAAGAGTTTTTGATATGCTATCTTATCCCCCGTTTATTGAAAACGTGCTATATTATTATAGTAATTTGGTTATCTACACACGTCTCTAATCATATGTAAATGTTTTAAAAAAACATTTGTTTTCGAGCGACATAGTCATAAACTTCATTTTGTTTGTAACATTTTCATTACCAGACGATTTATATCGAAAACGCCTTTGAAATTTGATAACTCAACTCTTAATGACCTTTAAGAGCATATATTGATTTTAACGATCAAAAGGTTAACTATTAAAAATAGATTCAAAATTAACCTCCCCTTTATTCATTAGTGCTTTACCTTAAACTCTATTTTGAATACACATTGATTTTATTTATGATTATGACACAAATTTTATCTTCAATTATTTGATTAAGAAGGATTCTTAAGAATGCACACGTATTTTGATTATAATTTATAGATCAATATCATTGGTTAGTGACACTGAAGAATGAGAAGAAATACATGTACGGACGAACTGAAAATGAAAATCAGCCTATCAAGCTTTAAGCATGCATAATTTGCATAGGGAATCATTTCAAATGTAGTATTTGACTGATATCACAATAATCGACACTCAGTAACATTGCTTTTATCATCATGAAGTCTTGGTATATGTGTGCGTTGATGTTTCTCGGAATATTGCATTGTACATTAGGTTATATTTCGTCCCCATTGATTTACTTTTCAATTTACTTTTCCATGGACTTGTTTGCTTTTAATTCTCTCTTTTTAATCCGTGTAGTCACGAAACAATCATCATATATGCTAAAACCATGAAGTTAAACACAAACTTTTAATCCGAATTTTCTGTATTACTTTTTGTAATCGACACATTGTTTCTTAGTATACTTGCTGTTTTCAATAATATCAAATCGTAAAACTTAAGCTTGTATCGGAGGCAGGTTAAATATTTGTATGTGGGCACGTTTGTGAAAACGTTTTAGGGCAAGATATTAACTTGATCTTTTAGTTCAGTTTGCAAAACTTGGAAAAACTTACTCCACAATATAAAAAAAATGTTTTAATATCATCGAAGGATTAAATGTACGTAATGCATATGGTGCGACTTATCCCAACACACTTTAAAAGAAATGTCCATATATATTTTTACATTTAAAAAAAAAAATATTTTTCATGTAATGTATGTTTATTCATAAATACCACAGGGTTAACACAGTGTTCATTTTATAGACTTGGTATAAAACATCCTACGATTTTACCTTAAATTGAAAATGTCCCCTCTAGGTTGCCATGTTTTGATACACGGCTTACAAATAAAAATATATACTGGGATTTAGTATTGTAAACAAAGAAGGTACCCTGGATGTTTATGTGAGTATTCTGATAAACTGAGAAAAGGTGTCAGCATTCACATCATAAAACTCAGTAAGATCGTATCACTCTTCAAAAGCGCTTTGTGGCCTATAGTCTTTTCAAAAATTCAATGAGTGTTTTGTTATTCGTAACAATGGCTTGAACAAGTATAGGAATCTGAAGATGACGAATTTCAAATTTATTCCAAAATTTATATCAATAAAATTATCATATATGTATTTTGGTATTTAACGACACGACATATTTTTTTAATGTAGATTGTACATCGTCTTCGAGGAAAAAAAGGTCTGCATTGACCCAAAATCAACTGGTGACGTTAACCTCGATTACTGTAGAAAATGGCGCAGAGGGTAGTGGCGAATCTGATAAAGGTAGACAATTTGTATTGACTCATTATTGTAACATGAACTCTTATTACATGTAAAAAAAGGTAATTTTTCTATGCTGTCATATTTACGAATGTAGCCATAAATACAGAATAAAGAAACCGTTACGTTAAATGCACATTTATAGATAAGTGATATGTTTGACACATACAAATCAAGACATTGATTAAATAATAAGAGTGGTTATTTGTTAAATCATTAAGAAATTACGAAATATAACATAAAATATCACAGTGTAATATAAACTATACTACACTAAAACACAATACTGTTCGCAAAAGGAACAATTCTGCATACATAAAGCTTAACAGATATTGTGAGTAGAATAAACACAGACCATAATACAATAAAACATGGCCATTTCTACATATAAAAGTGTCATAGATGTGGTTTCCGAAGATGCATCGGTAAAAACATCAAAAGAAAAAAAACAAAACTAAAAAGGTAAACATTGACTATAAATGACAAGTGGCACTAAAAGTTGCGCATGCGCAATGATAAACAACCTGACTTTATATAATTTAAAGGGCGGTACATGTGAATATGAATCAGTATTCCTATATGTTTTATATAAGGCATAAAGAATCATTCTTTGAGTATTATGAGGTGATAATTTTGGTCGGGGCGTTATCAAATCCAATAAAGCCCGAAGGGCTTTATGATAGATTTGATCACGCCCCGACCGAAATTATCATCTCATAATATTCAAAGAATGATTCCTTATTACTTATATTTATATATTTTTCAACCATCGTGCGATTAAATATTTAAATATAAATAAGCAAACCCCGCTGGCTTTATGAGTCATATAGTACAAAATCGATAAGTAGTGTTATCACAGGCATAGACACTAGAAAATGTAAATATATATATTACAATATATTTGTCTCGTTTGCAGCGTCGGATTCCGTAACAAACTTCGTTAATGCAGTGTCTGATCTTGAGCTTTCAATGCAACAACTGAATTCAACAAATGACATGCTTAATTTGGAGATTGATGGGAAAAGGTATACTTCTACGGGAAAAACATTCCAATCTGTAGTCAACTGTCCTGATGGTCAAGGGAGAAACACATATTTTTGTGGTGAGTGTTTTATTAACCGGGTTTTCCAACGGAAAAAATCCGGTTATTGAAATGGTGAAAACTGCGGGCGGACGGGTGCCAAAAGGGTACTATATTGTACGGATAACCCCTTCTACAGTTTTTAAGATAGAAAAATGTTCGTTTGCAGATCAATTGAACATATATCATAGGTGTGCATAATGCTAGGATTTTGATTTCTAATAATTTATTTTTAAAAAATACCAGCTTTTGAACTTAGTCTTTTTTGGCAACATGTTGCATAATGGATACCTTTATATATTCATACTTAACTTCACTAACATTAACATACATTTTAAACAAGAATTATACTCTGTAACTACTAAGTAGTCATTTCTGTGAAGTCTAAACAAATGTGTTCCTACTATTTGTTATGGGCCATCGGGTGTAGGCGTTCATAGATTCTTTCTGATTCGTGAAATCCATACACGTTTTGCTTTGCAAAATCATCGGATCAATTTCTTTGTTTATGATGTGCAATTATACTATAAATGTATGTTTCTAGCTCTTCTTTTGGTTTTCATACATTTTGCATTTCTTAAGTACCAGCTTAATGTTGTACAAACTTTTTTTTCACAGGAATGTTCTCAATGTATTATGCGTGTTTTGTCTTTTCCACAAGTTTGTACACGGTTAGGCTAACAGTAAACAAAAGATATGAAATGCCCGTCCTCGATTTACTATTTAAAAAACACGAATGTCAGCAGCCCCCTACTATGTTGTAAAGCTTCATGAGTTTTATATTCATTAAGTTCATCGATAAAAATCGTTGATTCTTATGGTTTAAATATCAATAGATGATGTGAGATACAAAGTTTTAATTCATTTGAATCTTCATGTTTTCCCTTTTTACCTAAGTCCACTTATTTTCAGAAAAGGTAACGAGTGTACATTTACTATACATTACAATGAATAAAGTACAAGGTTATACTTCTTAAGAAAACAAACTTAAAAATACTGATAAAAAGAGGAAGAGACGTTGTTTATTCCCTGAATTAGTATTTAAGTTGTCAGTTTTGCAATTTTAGCCCTTGATACATTACTTTTGTCGGGATTATTTTAAACAAAGCTGAAAAACCACATGAAATATAGGGCGGGCTTGATTAAGCTTAACTTGGTGTACACCGGTAAACAACGGTTGAAATATTGTAGATCAAGTCCACTTCAATGGTGTAGTGTACATGGTGTAGGGAAGTTAAGAATGAATATGACGGCAAAAGGTGCAGTTTTAACATAATATATATACTGTTCTGCGACAATTAAAAGGTTTTTTTGCGATATAAATGCAATAAAATAAACACACATTTCAAATTTAATGGCTTTCATACAAACGACAACTTTTATGCGACTTCTAATCCGTTACATTACTTAAAATCATGTTCCAAGTTTCCATCATAACATTCGTCCGCCATATTGGTTTCAGTGCTACATGTACACCCAACAACACATGCCCCTGACTCGGTGTAGAAAAGTGTACATCCTGTGTACACCTAAACGCTACACATTTGCACTCGATTTACAAAACTTTACACTGTACACCTTTTGGTAAAATCAAGCGCGCCCATAGTGTCATAGGGTACAGTATTAAAAAAAGTGGCATTTTCGTTTTTGAGAAATTGTATTAATTTAACAGTCATATGATAATCAATTTGTTCACGATACTAATGTCACTCGTATTCAAAAACTTATATTGAGTTTGTCTAACGATTGATTTTTATTCAAAAGAGTCAAAATTCATAATTTAAAGGGCCATTTAATTAAGAAGTAATAGATTTTGACAAGATATGTGAGACAATGCCTTGTAAATCTTTTTTGAAGATTCTTCTCCAGAACTACATGTACAATAACACGGATTGGGATATTACTATGCATATATCATTTTGCTATTGTAGGTTCTTTATTTTTTTTATTAATGACCCCTGAAATAATACCGTCGACCCAAGAAGTTTAAAGTAGAAGTATACATGTATATGGTAAATTTAAAAACAAATCTTTTTAACAAGAACTACAATGCTTCAATCTGTCCTAAAATAGTGTAGATTCTAAAATCATAAACAAAACGTGACCCTCGATCTAATATTGGTACCCCCAGAAGGGGTTCAATGTTTAACATAGAAATATAAAGGGAAATTTTTCATTTTTTTTCTGGCGAACCACGATGCTTCAATTTGTGAGATTACTACATGTATGCAATCATTTTTATATAATGTAGACTTTAATTCATAAAGCTGTAGGCAGCGGACTAATACATGGGCCTCAAGAGGGCTTCAAATTTTAACATAGAAATATATATGGAAAGTGTTTAAAAAAATATCGAGAACTACAAAGCTACAGTTTGTGAAATTACTATGCATGCAAACATCCTAAGATAGTGTGAATATAAATTGTTAAAGCCAACATTAAACCACGGACCAATACTGGAGCCCCAGAAAGGGGTTCAAAATTAAAAAAAGAAATAGTATATGCTACGAAATAGAATGTAACAATCAACTGGTTTTTCAAGTGAGCGATGTGGCCCATGGGTCTTTTATTGTAATTTTTTTTTAGTGATGCATTTATAATATTCAACCACTGGTATGCTTGTCGTAGAGTAATAAACAAGATAAAGAGCTCAAGATTCTTTGTAGTGTAAACAAGGCTTCTGCTGTTTTTTTTTGTTTGTGTTACTCTATTAGGTTTTTTTTCTTTGTGTTACTCTATTATACTTTAAAACTTTATTTGTTCAAACTAAATATTCTATCTGCTAATTCGTTTACAATTAAAACATACATAAACAGCTCCTTGTTTTTGGTAATACATTTTAGGACAAGGCCTGACATTTATCTTCAACATTCAAAATGTAAAGAAAAACATTGAACAAGTTTTTTTTTACGTACGAAAAATTGTAAGCTCTGTTTCTCGTTGTAACTCGACGACTGACACCAGAATTTGATTGACTATAAGAAATGCTTTTTTAAAGCATTTAAACATTAGTAAGAATATAATACATCATTGAAGTTGATATTGATAAATGTGCATATGACAGCAGGAAGTGTTGATGTAATGATCTTTCTTCGAGGAGTCGATTCACTTTATTTCATCATTTTGAGTATTGAGGGCATACTAGCAATTTCCCATTTGTTTTGTAAAGTATAGTCTAATATAGATGAGTGGGTATTGGAAGATTTCTATTTTTGGGGGTCAAAAACAAAACCAATATATCAATTTGAGGGTCACAATCTTTGTCAAAATCGCTGTTTTCTGTCTTGAATGGTAACAATGCCTCAGTAAGCCATTATAAATAGTCAGCCAAAATTTTCAAGTTATTAGTGAGATAACAATTTTTTGTTTTGTAAAAAACGCAGTCCATTTTTAGCTCACCAGAACTGAAAGCTCAAGTGAGCTTTTGTGATCCCATTTTGTCTGTCGTCTGTCTGTCCGTCTGTTTGTCCGTTAACTTTTCATATTTTTAACATCTTCTCAAGAACCACTCGGCCAATTTCAAACAAACTTCACACAAAGCATTCTTAGGCAAATGAGATTAACAGTGGTGAATATTCAGGAACACAACCTTTTTCAAAAGGAGATTATTAGAAATTATTGAAATATTTTGAAAATTTTTCAATAACCTTCTTCTCAAGAACCATTAAGCCACTAAAGCTGAAATATGCTCAGGTTGCGTAGAATATAATTTGGGGGGGGGGGGCTAGTCGGAACTTTTACATAGGTATATATAGAATAAATCTTGAAAAATCTTATTCTCAGAAACTATTCAGCCAGGAAAGCTGAAACTGATGTGGTTTGTAAATTTGCAGTTTTGAAGATTATGTCCACCGGTGTTATGGTGAGACCACAATTGAGGTCAAATTTATATATATATATATATATATATATATATATATATATATATATATATATATATATATATATATATATATATATATATATATATATAAAGAGAGAGAGAGAGAGAGAGGGGGATTTCTTAAAAAATCTTCTCTTCAGTAACTAACCAGCCAGGGAAGCTTAAAATTGCATTGTGTGGAAGCATCCTCGGGTAGTGTAGAACAAGAAGCCAGTAGGCCTTATCGGTTATCTGAGTACCATAGCCCATACACAAAATTGTCGAGGATTCACATAAATGCATTTATTGAGTTTTTGTATGGAGTACTGTATGGAGTATTATAATATTGTAGTGACATCCACCTCCCTGGCTGAAATCTTTCCAAAAGGGCTCATAACCCCATAGTTTAGCACAAGTCTTACAGCTTGTAACAGAGTGTATGATATACTACAGAAAAGGTGCACATATTCCATTCAAATGGTTTAATCCAAGTATACTCAGTTTCAAAATAGTTTTTAATGTTTTTTTGTTTTCAAAGATAAACCAAAATAACGGTGGCTAGTATACTACTTATTATTTTACTATTAACAAGTCTACTTATTTATCTAAAAAAAATAGTAAAAAAAACTGTTTTTGTTTCAAATGATGAAAATACTTGCATGACTATTTTGATCATACAATTTCATAATTACATTATATTTAATGATTAATTACTAAATATGAACAAGCCAAAGAGGATAACTCCATTATGAAAAGGCAAGGGAAGATAACTCCATTAACTGTTATAACCCTCTTCACTAAACTCTTTATAAATGCTTTCACAAGATCTTATCGATAACTTTGATAGACAGCTTCATTATTTTTCTTTCCTAAACATATGAATTAACTCATTTTTTTATTGAAATTTTGAGCAGAATAAAATAATGAGACAAATACATACCCCTATTTCCAGCTATAAACCTTGTCTTACATGCAGGTGACATGACATATTATCAAAGATTACAAGATAATTCATTTTCTGAATATGCAGTTAGTTTTTAGCTCACCGAGCTGAAAGCTCAAGTGAGCTATTCTGATCACATTTTGTCTGTCGTCTGTCCGTCTGTCTGTAAACTTTTCACATTTTCAACATCTTCTCAAGAACCACTGGGCCAATTTTAACCAAACTTGGTACAAAGCATCCTTAGCCAAAGGAGATTCAAAGTTGTGAAAATTAAGGACCACGCCCTTTTGCAAAGGGAGATAATTAGGAATTTAAGAAAATTTTCGAGAAATTGTCAAAAATCTTCTTCTCATGAACCATAAGATCAGGAAAGCTGAAACTTGTGTGAAAGCATTCTCAGGTAGTGTAGATTCAAAATTGTGAAATTCATGATCCCCGGGGGTAGAGTGGGGCCACTATGGGGGGTCGAAATTAAACATAGGAATATATAGAGTAAATCTTTAAAAATCTTCTTCTCAAAAACTAATCAGCCAGGAAAACTGAACCTTGTGTGGAAGCATCCTCAGGTAGTGTAGATTCAAAGTTGTGAAAATAATGACCCCCAGGGGTAGGGTGGGGCCACAATGGTGGGTCGAAGTTTAACACATGAATATATAGAGTAAATCTTTAAGAATCTTCTTCTCATGAACCATAAGATCAGGAAAGCTGAAAGTTGTGTGATAGCATCCTCAGGTAGTGTAGATTCGATGTTGTGAAAATCATGACCCCCGGGGGTAGGATGGGGCCATAATGGGGGGGTCGAAGTTTTACATAGGATATATAGAGTAAATCTTTAAAAATCTTCTTCTCAGAAACTAATTAGCCAGTAAAGCTGAAACTTGTGTGAAAGCATCCTCTGGTAGTGTAGATTTAAAGTTGTGAAAATCATGACCCCCCCTGTGGTAGGGTGGGGCCACAATGGGGGGGGGGGGTCGAACTTTTACATAGGAATATATAGAGTAAATCTTTAAAAATCTTCTTCTCATGAACCATAAGATCAGGAAAGCTGAAAGTTGTGTGAAAGCATCCTCAGGTAGTGTATATTCAATGATGTGAAAATCATAAACCCCGGGGGAAGGATGGGGCCACAACGGGGGGGTCGAAGTTTTACATAGGAATAAAGAGTAAATCTTTAAAATTTCTTCTCAGAAACTAATCAGCCAGGAAAACTGAACCTTGTGTGGAAGCATCCTCAGGTAGTGTAGATTCAAATTTGTGAAATTCATGAAATTCATGGTTCTTCTCATTAACCATAAGATCAGGAAAGCTGAAAGTTGTGTGATAGCATCCTCAGGTAGTGTAGATTCGATGTTGTGAAAATTATAACCCCCGGGGGTAGGATGGGGCCACAATGGGGGGTCGAAGTTTTACATAGGAATATATAGAGTAAATCTTTAAAAATCTTCTTCTCATGAACCATAAGATCAGGAAAGCTGAAACTTGTGTGGAAGCATCCTCAGGAAATTGTGAAAATCATGACCCCCAGGGGTAGGGTGGGGCCACTAGGGGGGTTGAAGTTTTACTAATCAGCCAGATGATTCTTTATAATTGTTCAGACTTTGGCCCCAGGACAATTCTTTGGCTTCACAAGAAGGTTCAGGGTTTGATGTAGGTTTATATCCCATATATAAACTATTGTTAAGGATCTTTTTGAGAACTGCAATACTCAACATATGATATGACTATAAAATCATCCTGTTAGAAAAGGGACTAATGATTATAAACATAAAAATATCCAGGGGAAAAATGGATTTTATTTATAAAGGATCTACATGTATTATTGTACATTGTCCAGATAGTTTGTATTATGACTCCATTAAGCTGATTTTATCATACCTATTGTTCCTCAGGTGAGCGTTGTGGCCCATGGGCCTCTTGTTAATATATGTTTTGTGTCTGTAGAGAAGATTTTTAAACAATATATGCATTAACACTATATGGCCATATTGCCCCCCCCCCCTAAAGATTTTATGACATTTCACGAAATATCGATGAAGAAAGAGCATTACCAATCTCACAGAACATTAGTTCTATTATTAACCTAAAAATCTACATTTTATTTCCGTCAAAAGTGTATATGTACATCTACCAAGCATTATTTCCTCTATTTCGTACGGAAAATTAGAGTTAATGCATAGCTCTACAGAAACAGCCAACTGAAATCTGCACACCCCATTTATCGATTGGTCGAATTTTACAGCAGCTGAAACTGACAGGACTGAAATTGACACGCCCTGTTTATCGATTGGTCGAAGCCAACAGCGACCTAGGAAAAATTACGGATTGCGCGAAATGGTCATGATGATGTCAGTCTCAAAGTCTCGCAGAAGACGATTTGGCTGTTTCTTTTAGTTAACGTCCTATAAATATTAGTTAATTTTAGCAACTTTTCATTATCAATTAATTATTTAGTTAAAAGAAAGATTTGATATAAACAACTAAATTCTTTCTTTGATTATTCATGCGGGTTATGAAGGTAGCAATCAATGCAGAAAAAAACCCCGAATGAATCACCAAAGAAAGCATTTTATTGTTTAAATGATCGGTGGTACACATGTAACAGTTGGTGATTTTAGATATGATAATTTATTTTAATTAAGCACATTACGTTTACCATTCTTGGTACCCCAACTATTTTCTGTTTAAATGAGATAAAATTTGTACGATCTATAAACCGACCTTTAGGAAAACATTACGTAATTATTCAAACGCGTACTTTTGCTTTGTATTAAATTTTTGTGTTGTATATAGTTGTAAATATATATTTGAATAATCTGGGGGTTTTTTCCAAAAGGATAATTATATATTTCTCCCATAAGATTATTACTCTCAAAATACTGAACATCATCATATATTTTTATGAAACGATACATCAATTATGAAGGTTTAGACCCTTCAGCTTTTTTTCAGTATCAATTTAAACTTTTGCTAGACGGCACTTGATGGAATGTTATTAAAGAGGCAACACTTTCCTTGCAGTAAATTAAATCAGTGTTTATGCTATAAACATGTAACAGAATGTGTAAAATATAAATGACGGACAATAACTACACTGTGAAACAAAATATTAACACTTCTATCTGTTTTAGTGTATTGTTCCCCCGGAACCTATTCGTCGTCTGGAAGTTGCATTTTGTGCAATAAAGGAAGTTATCAAGATGAATCCGGACAAACTTCTTGTAAACCATGTCCATATGGATGGTCCACCCAATATATCGGAAGTCAAAGTCAACAGGAATGTTCGGGTATATATTAAAATCTTTTAATAATTACATGTACATTTACATGGTTAGACTTAAAATTATTAATTATGCTATTAATTGGACATAAATGGACAGGTATATTAATTTATCAAGTCAAAAAGTATATTTAATTCTGATTGTTAAAAATTAATTATGTTAGGTTTATGTTATCTTCTTTCGTTTCATAGTTTTACTTTATAAATACGATTTAAAATCATTTAACATAAGTTTATTTTATCGAGTAAAAGAGTCATTCTAATAGTTACTCTGAACACTATATATTTCCAGATTTATTTTTATAACGTGTCTTTTACGTTCATTCTGCAGTGTATGTAAGGTTCTGAAACTCGTTATTAATATCGTTAATAGTAATAAAACGTTGAAAATATATCACTTGTACATGTGTCTGTGTTCTAATAACTAATCAATTGTGATGAGCATGTTCAAAGGAGAACAATTTAACACTCGTCTTTGAATTTGAAATGATATTTTTGAACGTACATGAATCCTAAAAGAAAAAGATACAAAAAGTCAATTTGTAGTTACATTGCAATTCTATACATTAATTTAGACTTCTTTTTTTGGATAAAAAATGAAAATATTCATGAATAAATACCACACTTTATATCTTTCGTTTTGTAGAGAATGTTATGGAAAAAAGTAACCCGTCTTACCCTGAAGGTATTGACATATATCAATAGTGTTTTAAATGTTCATTGCTGCTCAATAACATGAACAATTTAGCAGTTTTTCTTCATTATTCGTATGTAATATTTATTTTTTTCAGAGGATGAAAACAAAACACTCGTTATCATAATAAGTTGTGCCGTATGTATTGGGTTTATAATCGTACTTCTTGGGACATGTTTTGGGATTAATCGATATAGAAAATACAAACGGTAAGAAAAATCAGTGTTATAATTATTAAAAGAGTCATTAACCAATGTTGACAACAAAGAAGATGTTAGAAATGCAATGCAAAACACAATCTCGAATAGATATTTTATGGCTAATAGCAATAATAAAACATTGCATTAGAAAGCGATGCACTAGATACTTATGCATACACAATTGAAAAGATGAATAAGTTTTTTATATGAATATACTGTACTTTTTTCGGTATTTACCTCTTTATAAGTAGAACAAAATAACAGTTGTAAAAAAAGGGTTATAGTAAATAAATGTTTATTTTCTATTTTTAGACAAACTTTATCGGACGATTCTATGAAAAAAGGAAACTGGATCCCGCTTAACACGGACACCGGAAAATAAATCCGAACTTTAATTGCCTCTTTTGGCATCCACATCCTTTTAATTTAAACTCTTAAAACTTTGCTTTTATAAAAGGCTAGCTACATACCGTCGCGCAATTTTTCTCTAGGAAATTGAATATAGAATTAACATATATTGGCATAGTTTTTTGTAAATATCGTTGCAGATAGTGTATCTTTGTTTAAATAATACTTGGATAACATTTTATAATTGTTAGAATTAGAAACCTTGAAAGTACATACATGTAATATAGAAGTTCCTTCGATTGTTCACTATTTTTTTCTTTTTATTGCACACTGACAGTCATATTCTTAGGGTCAGGATTTAGTAAACAAAAGGGGTCTACAATTTATGAAAATTTAAGAATAAACTATTTTTCAATGATGCTTCATAGCAAGAGCTTTGTTTGATATGATTTAGGCAGTAGAATAGCACTCACGGGTATCAGTAAAGTAAAATCCGTATGTTTTACCATATGAATTTTGGGTATGTTTTAAAAAAAATCCAATAGAACTCTTTTACTCAAGGATATCGATACAGACTAAAATAACCACAGCAATCGAGCTTTCTTATGAAAAGGCTACACATTTTTTGGAAGAAAAGGTCGTTTTAGCAATGAGTGTTTTATGTATATTGTGTGAATTATAACGTGTAATTAATCATTTTAAAGTGTAGTTTAATACCGAATCATTGTACATAAAGTTTCATTTGCTTGATATATTTTACTTGTAGTGCTGTTAATGGGCAATGTAAAAGTCAGCTTAATATTTAAATTTTGCCTTTAGTATTTTAATCGTAGATTATCAACACCAGGCCACTTTGTCACCAAACATAGTTGAGCATAAAACTTCTAATTATGAGAAACTAATCAAATCTGAAATATTTTATCAAGTACTCAAAGAAGAAATTTGATTACGTACTCAAATTATATGAGATAGCTCTTTACCTTTTCCAAGTATATACTCAAGCAATAAAAGTGGTCAAGACAGAATTAACCCCTTAGAAGATTACTGTGAGGTCAAAATTTGACCGATTCCGGTTTCGTCCCCTTTTTCAAGTATATACTCAAGCAATAAAAGTGGTCAAGACAGAATTAACCCCTTAGAAGATTACTGTGAGGTCAAAATTTGACCGATTCCGATTTCGTCTCCAAAAAATACTATTCACTATTGCACCAAGTTGAACTCATACATTTACATCTTTTTGCATTTGTTTTGTAAAACAAACAATTATAATAAAAGTATCATTACAATAATTTTGTTCTGAACTACAGTGTACTCAATATTAATCGTTGAACATGATACGACTGAAAGTCAATATTTTAAGAGACATTTTGACGAAAAGCCTTATGATTTACCAAACATCGTTAAATATAACATAAGAATGAAAAATATTTTTCAAAAGTATGGTGTTAAAAATGTAATTAAATCCATTTAAAAGTGAAAACTGATTAAGTCGTTGGGCCAACAGATACACTTTGAGTTTCCATGCCGCTTCAAAGGCACTGAAGTGCATGGGAATGTAAATACTGCACCTTGGTATATATCATGAGCAAGCGGCCTTGTACTGAAACCTGATGTTTTTATAGTATCATATCATTTGATATTTATTAAGATGCGCTCTCTATGAATGCATATTTCTGACTAAATAATTACTACAAAATCAAACTCTTTAGTCAGTGCTTTAATCCCACTTTAACTATTTTTAAACAGGAATCGCAATCTCATGATATTTTCATCAACTGATTACGACAAAGAGCACACGGTGGGTGTGACCGGTCAGCAGAGGATGCTCTCTCCTCCTATGCACCTTATCCTACCTCTATATTTTTGAAGGTCCGTGTTGCTCTGCTTTGAATTTGTGTTTGTTTTTGTAGTTTTTTGAGATGGTTGACGGTTTTGTAATTGTCATTTTTTCATCAATCGGAAAGTTTGCATATGTAATTACGAATGAGTTTTTACGACTTGTAAACGAAAACGTGATGACGTATGGTACGTAAAATCTCCTGCATGATAAGATTTTGAATATTTCTCCTTCTTCCTTATCATAATCAAAAAGAAAACCATCTTTTTTGTAACCGATACTAAGTTGGGGGAGCGTATGCTATATCCTTGGCGTTGGCGTCGACACCCGGATCTGTTGGCATGTTAACAAAACTTTCTCAAGGGTTTTTTAAGAAAGTAAGTAAGACAAATCTTCGAAAGAAGTCAAACCAAGTGATGAAAACTTAAGCTTTATATATTATATATATCATAAACCAAGATTAAATCATTGTAACATAGAGATACACAATGCATAAAATAGATCATCTAGGATGTTCTGCATGTTGAAAAAGATAAGAGATATTAAAGTCATTAAAATGACATTTCATGTGTTTAAAAAGCAAAATGAAATATAATTGTTACTTAACGCAAAATGTATGAACTAAAATGCAGTTATCGTCTGTACTTTTTTTAAATATAGCAGGGTTGGGGTCAATTACTTAGAAATGTAAATAATTACTTTCAAAAACATCAATTATTTTAACAATCATTTGCATTTACAATTACATTGATTTTTTCAAATGTAAAAAAAAAATGATCGACGTTTCAATTAATTGCTTTCAATTACGTTGTCAAATGTAAATAAATAGATTTCATTTGCTTTTAATATCTTTAAAAAATACATGTATAAAAAGCATTGAAACCCACAAAACCCACAACACATGTTTATGGTAAAGTCTTTAAAGTTTTGCGTTCATTTCAATAATTATTTATAGACTGTGCTTTGAAATTTATATTTTAAAATAATATTTAAACATTATGAAGGGTACTAAATCAAGTGTCAATTGGTTCATGTTTGGTTCTAAACAAGCTTTTTTTATACTAAACTTTTATTCAATTCTACATGTGTTCTTAGGTATGAGAAGGCTTCAGGCCTGAACAAATTAGACCTTTCCTAGAGTGTCATGTTGTATAAACACATCACACATAATAAGACACTTTATTAGTGTATAAACACAAGCCCATTTTAAACAGGTATGCAACCTAAACATTTTTAATTAAGGTTTTGTCTGTAATTCTTCTGTCAACATGTTATACATGTAGATGCATATGATTGTTTGCATTTACTTGTACTGATAAACTGTACTGCTTAAAGCTTTAGGTTTATTGAGAAATGAACTGAATATGACACCTTTTTAAACTTTAAACTCGTAAAAAAGTAATTGAAATGTAATTGAAAAGTAATTGAAAACATTTTTTTTTTGGAATGTATTGAAATACATTCAATTGAAGGGAGACTCAATTACAAATTACTTTCAATTACTTTGAAAAATGTTATTAATTATACTCAATTTTTTTGTTTCAATAACCCCATTCCTGATATATAGTATTTTGTTAATATTACATTGAATACTAATAAAGCCCCATTAAATTCTTATTTATCATTTAATTGCTGAAATTTTCCCTCTGTAAGATGTGTGAAAAGGACATTGTAAGAAATGAAATAGTGTTATCTTAAGAATGTCGGAAAATAAAACGATTTTTAATCATTCTCCGAAGTACAAGCATCTAGATAATTTGAGTTAAACAAATAATGAAGAATGTTGGGGAGAAATAATAATTCTTTTTTTAAAGCGCTAAGCATAGCTCAGCGGTTTTTTGTCGTTAGACTTAAACTTAGACGGTGCATTGAATAACCGCCCCTATGAGCAGAAATACACATCATTTAAACTGGTTAGAGAACCGGTTTTAGGGGCTTACAGACATAATTGCAAGGGCTAATGTAAATCTAAGTAATGTTCAGGCTATTGTGAACCTAATGTATGGGGCGTACTTACATCATGCAATAATAACACGTCTCATTTTTTTTAGTCTTTATTATTCTCGGTCCTAAGATATCATCGATTACATATTGTTTGATTACCTAATATCTCTACATTTTCAGGGTTTAAATGTTGGTCATTTAAAATTATTGACAAAACTCCTGGATTTTCCTTTTTAAGGTGGATTGTCCCTCTGATAAGAGAGGTAACTTCTGTAGAAAATAATATCACTTTGTTTCTGTTAACTCCCAATTATTAACACATGTAACAACAAGGGAGGTGGTGCATGGTCCCAATTTATGTTGGAAGGTGATACACTTATTTGAATTAAAAGATAGAAATAGAAAATTAGAACTGAACCCCATGGCTCTTTTGAAGCAGGGGGGCAAAACAGTAAAGAAAACTTTTACAAAATATTACAAGAAATGTATCATAATGATAAAGTATTTATGAGGCAATATCTACATGACTATTCCTCCCCCTCTCCCCTCCCCCCCACCCCCTCCCGATGGATTTATTCTTTTTTTAAATATAACTAAATTTTATGTACTTGTCCAGTACGTGTACGGTATATGTTTGATGTTTTAGGCCAGAGAATATTTGGATTGAATAATTTTATTTATCTATCTCTAGCTCGTTCACAGAGCTGAATGAATTATAATTGGGAAAAATGTGACCAAAACAATTACATATTCTAGACTTAGTTGAAATCGTTTAATTAAAACTTATAACATTTCAAATGTTTTCAAATTAAATAAAGCTTTTCTATTCTGAGGGAGCAGATATGGGAAAACAAATTGAAAAAAAAAACACTAATATATCAGCTCATTTGATTCAAGACAGTATATCCCTGTATTGATATCATACCAATTACTGGAAGATTATTCGCTTGATACCCCTTTTTGTGTTATATAACAAAATGCTCTGGTTTACATTTTTAGGATTTCTTAAATAGATATATCCATTTACTATTATCTTATCCAAATTTAAAAAAGAAAACCTTTTCTGAAATTTTAGAAATTGTGGCAATTTTTCTAGCACTGTATGTAAAACATATATGTAAAACCTTCAATAGTCTATGATAAAGAAAGATAACTCTTGCTTATTGAAGCAATTTTTGTTGCAAACCTATACAACAAAGGGCTATTCTGAACTAAAATGCAGCGCTTCAATATGTTTTGTAATATGAATTGAAAATGTATATAACTATATATCATTTTTATATACATTTTGGATTTTTAATTTTATGCTGCGATGGTAAAATTTTGTTTTTTCTAATCACTATGTCTAGTTTTCTTCATATTATGATTAGACATTTTATCAATTTTTGAAAAATCTAGCAGTGCTTCATCACTTAAAATTTGTTTCATATGAATCGATTGATATTGACTTTGATGAAAATCGATATGAACTTAAAAAAATTATGGCAAAATTAATAGCAGTGGGATATTACACCTTAAAAAGCCCCCGCCACCTTTTTTGTTTTCAATATAAGGCTAAAAGTATTTTGTCTGCGGGAATTTTCCATTGCAGCTGGCATTGAAAGTACCTAGCTGGATTATAATGTTAAACTGTGTTAGGAATCTCAATTCTTTCCTAATGTATGAAAGATACCAGATTTAAGAAATGAATTTAATAATTTTTCTATTGACCGACGTTTCAAAGTAAAATTGACCGGAAAACTTCGTCAGCGCGCGCATTTGTAACGGGATAAGAGAAATAATGATAGACCAGACCGGGATTCGAACCCGGGTTCTCTGAATCTCCAGTCCGGTGCTCTACCAACTGAGCTTTCTGGCGCCGGTATTAGAACCGGTCTGACCGTCACACAACCATGAAAGAGTTTCAGGTCAATTTTTCCTTTGATACGTCGATCAATAGAAAAAAAAATTCATGTCTTATCATTAAATAAAACACTTTGAATTCAAAAAATGTGAATGGTCAATGATTATCAATATAAATAATGTAAATGAAGCCCCACCAACAATAATCAAAATGGATGTGCCTTTAGCTGATGCACTTTCAATGATATATCGGCCGCTTGGAATACGCCAAAGGAGTTGATGTACTACTCATAGCTACACATGATTACCGATCATGTCCGTGTTTTAAAATAATCTCATCGTTACATGTACCTCATTTGAACAGCAGTGTTACATTGAAATTGTATAGGCCTATATGTTCGTTATAATTAATCCAGTTTCGCCGTAAATGTTGATCGTTAATCTCAAGCAGACGGAATCGTGAGAAGACGCTTAATTTTCTATTTAATGAATTAATAATATGTATTGTTCATTATTGAAGGTTAAACGTTTATTTTTTATATTTATAATTCTGTACTTTGTTTGCTGACAATTAAACAAACACAATTAACACAACATTTTGTTGACAGTGTTTATTTTGGACATTCCCGTTCTATAAATGGTGTTTAATCAACATTGTATTGATGCAGGTGTCAAGGGAACTTTTCGACCAATCAGAAGCGCCAATATCTTATCAAACTTAAAAATATTAAATGATACTCCTTGTTAATCCCTTTAAAAATTCAATTTCTTTCTTGCAAAAATTCTCAGTTTATCAAATAGGGAAAATGTGAAAGAAGATATCTTAGAACTTTTGTCATTTATTGAATATAATTTTATTTTAGTGTCAGGTATGTGTAGTTATGAAAAAAAAATGATAAAAGCAGTAACCTAGGAGTATATTAACTATTTTAATTATCCCTTTGTGGGAGTGGTCATTTCTGATTGCTTGTTCGTTTATACATTTATTATGAATGACAACCGGAATGTATATTCAGGTATGCAAGACAAACAAAATAATTATGTCGAATGATATCAATGAAGAAATAAGACAGTTGTATGAACAAAAATTTTTACTTTTAAATCGTTTCCTGCTTTCACATACAATGAGGAGGGGGGAGGGGGTTACGACGTTAGGGTATCTTTGTTCGTCTGTCATGCTGTGTAAAACGCTTTTTTTTCTGATTGATATATCAAAAGGTATCGAAGCTTCTGCCATAAGATTTAATATCGAGATTCCCATCATGGCAAAAAGAAGATCCGTTTTTTGAGTCTTGCTTTATTTGCTGTTCAAGTTTGTAGAAGATACTGCATATCAGCGCCGTTATGTGACCGGTATTGTTGATACATAGGCTATCTTCAGGGAACTTCAGGCAACAATTAAGAATCAGTTATGATAAAAAGTAGGCGTATCTGGTTGCATCTTTATGTCTATTTTAAAAAAGACAAGACAGAGCACATTGTTTTCTTATTATCGTCCCTTTGCAAAATGTTTTAACAAATATGTTCTGTTTTATTTTGTTCCAGCTTCAGTTCCGCACTTTCCTCATCCTTTTCCGTTGAAGATTTGTTGAAAAAACATCGGTAAAATCCTGTTTGATTTTAAAGATGAGAAAATAAAAAAAAAATCTTTAATTTTGGTTCCATTTTTTAACATCAATGTAAATTAATTTTAACGAAGGAAGATACAGTTTTCAATATCGAGACAATACTTTCTGGTTTTAAATTCATTGATTTCAAAATTGGTTTAACACCAGTCTATTATTTAAAATGAATATTTAATTTTAGTTTATTAATAGTAATTCAATTCATAGTCTAAAACAAAACTTCTAGACTTCATAATTATGAACTTACTGTTTGGTTGACATATTTCATGAATTCGAAAGCAAAGATGAACGCAAAGGAAAACGACTAATATTATCAGAAGAAAGTACACTGGTTGGTTACATCCTTGATTATCACATTTACTGAAAAAAATGAAATGAATTTTATCAAACACTTCTTTATGATATATATCATGTTATTTCTTAACGCAACGTACATGACATGTTAATGTAAACATCAACAATTTCTGGTAATTTAAGTCAAACATATATCTATGGATTGAACTTAAATGAATAACTGGTTTATTCGAAGATACATATACACAATATAATCAAAGTCACCATTTCAACAGTTTTGTTATGATTTTTACATTCTAAAATAAAGATGATTTACTTATATCGAATTTTGTATCGAAATTATGATGGAAAAACTAATGTACATGTTACCAGCGAAAAACATAATTCATAACTATGTATAATTTTTGTAAATAGGTAAACAAAAACTTCAGCTATATAATATAAATTGACTAAGTACATTTTAATATATTTGATATTAGAAATGCCGAACAATTAAATCCCACACAGTACCCCCGCGATTCATCATTTTTCAAAGGGGAATAAATTTTTATGGCTATCACAATCCTTCGATAAAGGTTATTGTGTTTAGAACATAACCCAGCTATTAAGCTAATCAAATGTCCCCAATTCTTGCAAACGATTCATTCTTTGTGGTGAATATTTTTTTTCTTTTTCCTGAATGTTTAAAAAATTAAATAGATGGATAATTAAAAAAAAAGCGTTTCGGAAATTTGTCATTGTGTCTACATTGACATTAACCACGTTAAGTTAAAAGAGTCATTTTTTGTGAAAAACTTCTTTCAAAACCGGCCTCCCAAGTTGAAGGCATAAAATGTTATGATCTCTAGAAATATGCAATGGAATTTTACTCAGTGTCAGTAAAAGTCAAGAAAATGATTTTTTAACATTATATGTTAAACTATCTTAATATTTTGGTTCAATCCCAATATGTCAGACAGCTTAGAACAGTTACCAATTTTGAATAAACTTTAAACGCGTAATTTGCTTTAAACCTGTAGTTAATTTGATTTGATTAGATGCAATAGGGCAACCATTTTATTGCGGATATAAAATGAATAGATTTTTTAAAGGCAGTGTGTCGACAAGTCATTGACAATGGTTTTCACAGGGGCATTTTTGTTTACTAAACAATACACCATATTTCATTGTTATTCTATAGTTACTATATATATACTACAATCAGTAAAGCATGGACAGAATGAGGATTAGCTTAACATTTTCAGATATCAATTTCCATCAAATTGAAATGAAAACAAGTAAAAATAATCTTACACAATGTCATTCTTAGTAATCTTCTTCTGCACTCTTTCGAAACATCCTGGATCTGTTAAAAAAATATATATTCAGTAGTTTAGAATGATTCTTTTTTAGACGGAGGCTCTATGAGCCTCCTTTATTGCTTCCGGTCAGCTTGTATGTGACGTCGATAATGAACTTGGTGGATTCCACCTAGCGGCAAAGTTTGTAATATTCGTTTAGGATTCATATTTCAATAGTATCATTGAAATAAATATCTTATTTGCAATTACAAAATATACAATAAATATACATTAAATAGAACTATACATATTGCAATTAATAAACATCTTATATTTCGTAATTCCCAATTAGTATGAATTTGCATGAGTTAAAGAATAGCAATGGTGTGTAATCTTATAGTGGCTATTTTTACTTTTAATACAGCCTCCTGTCCGTGACGTCAAATAATGAAGATTCCCCAAGAACCATCTAGTGTTGACCGAAATATTGAATAATTATGAAATTCAACGGATAAAACTGGCGTGGCTCTTAGTCTGTATCGAATATTACTTGCACATTATCAATTAATCTCCTGCGGAGACACATCTTTTAATGTATAGCCATCCCCCCCCCCCCTTCGGGCCATCAATCCGATAAAAGGATTATTCAACAAGTTTAGTTTTACTCTTAAAAAAAAACATAAAGCAAAAAAAAACACAAAGAAACAAAAACAAAACAATAGTCTGTCGTTGCATCGAAAAAGTACCCAGGCCACGTGCTGTGAGGCTTGATTAATCCTGCATTGTTTGGCCAGCGCTGTCGTTTTCAAAGTAAGTTGGGAAGTCAGTGTATTTTTACAAGCTGATTGCGCGTTTTGACATTTGTACATGTTTTCCTTTAAAAGTGAATTAGGTGGATATTACAAGATCTACCGGTATATTGTTTTTTAAAATTGGCTTTAAATATACATTACAGCGAACTCTCCTCGTCTTGGTTATTTCCCTTTTTTAAACACAGATAACAGATCAGGAAGTCGTGCATATGCTGAAAGATTGAATCTTTTTACAGCAATAATAAGCTCGCAATTGCGTGTTAAATAATTTTTCGGAATTCAAAATGTATATCTCTAAAATTTGTTTACAAGTAAACTCTGTATACATTCGTAATATTTTCACCCCTTGCAGAGATTCACGCTGAATTGTTTAAAATCGATGCGCTAAGCTGTTGATCAATTGGCTGAACTAGCAATATTTACTGTTTAGACCGCCTGGAATGATCAGTTTAACGGTAAATTGAGCAAAATGAGCTGTAGCGTCTCTTTGATATAAATAATTCATCTCCCTAATTTTTGAACGCTTAGAAATATATTTGATTACTCTCTTCAATCGAATCGTACATTCTGTAAAAGAAAAAGAACGATAACTTTGCGAGATTGAGATCATGCACGTATTACATGTAGCTAATGTTAGGGCTTTTCAAGCAGGAACGAGTTTTTCATTAGTTCGCTGTTTAAGAGTTTTTATTGATTATTAATGATATCATAAATTGTTAGTATATATTGTGAATTATTAAGTATAATAGTAACTAACATAATGCTTTTTTTGGTTTCGTAAAATATTTATTTTTACGTGTTCCATAAAAGAGCATCAATATGTACATATTGTAAGCAAAGTAGTTTATGTCCTGTAGTATTTAGTATTGCAAACTCTTAATTAGTGCTCCAATCCTTCTATACCTTAAAATTTGAAATAAAAACCATCATTTTGGGGGTTGATTTAAATCAACTTTCCTATGCAGTTACTCTGGCAAACCGGAAGTGAAACTGTTTTTTTACCTTACCACAGATCATTGCCGCTGACAAGACTTTGTTCTCGAAAATAATCGATAAATTCGTTGTAATGCATTCTGAAGCATTAAATATCATTATAGTTAAAATTGCTTGAATCCTTACAATTTTCCAGATAGATTTCTATTACTGATAGGTAGTTCACCATCTTAAAATGTTACGCAACGTGATTCATATGATGTTTTCCCGAAATTCCTTAAATTGTCGGGAAAGCTCGAAAATCCATATTATAAAAATGTGCATAATTCAAATACGGATAAGAAACTACTTGTCACGCGAAATTACATAATTATTGTTGATTTTAAGATAAATATCAATCGATAACATCAACTCTCGTCCGGCGTCGGTACTTCAATACTTTGATTATTAGATTAATCTCTGACGAAATGATGCGTCCGTCTATCAGTACTTTCATTAATCTAGCCAATATATTAACCCGCTGTAATTAAAAAAAAAACCAAGTACATATCTAGGAGCGATCTCGTTGCAAGCATCGATAAATCTTTCGTTTGAATCCAATTTAAAACATGTTATCAGGATGGTTGTTCTTTTCTATGATTTTTAAACACTTTTTCAAATTAAATTTAACCCTCTATTAGAATTTCAATAGACATATATTTCCACAAGAAAAAGGGCGATAGTATTGTGTTCTTTTGTAAAATTACAACGGAAATTAGTAAAATGATTTCAAAGACAACGTCGTAAATTGATAATAAAGCGAAAAAAATGAACCTGCTGTGTCGCCTGGGCACAAGTCCACTTTTCTAGCCACTAGGCCACGGGGAGCCCTCTCTTCATGACTTTTGAACCCCAAATCTCCTAAATGCCTTAATCGATTTTTAAAACAAATTACGTACTCAGCATTCACAAATGTGCCTCCATTGGAAAATAGCAGGGAAATCAAAACTCAATTTAATGGTAATTGTCGTTTGTCTACTATTGTGTGGTACATTAATATTGCCAATAACTAGTGATACTTACAGTCATATACGGAACTCGAACAGTAATACTGTGGACACTGGCCTTTGCATTTGTGATTGTAGTTTGGTTCGATGATGTGTTTTTCCATATCATAGAATGGACAGTTCATGGCTTTGTACATTTCTGGGAAATCCAGTAGCACTGTTTTATGTCTTTAGCTATCATCCATTCTGAGAAGTCTTTTGGACAATGGTCTACGATGCTAATGGTTGGAATAGATTGAAAACAGGCTTCTTCGGTCTAAAATTGGCATTGAGAAGGAACATCTATTTGTTCATTTGGAGAAAAAAAAACCCAAAGAATAAAACTAAAAAAAATCAAAAGTGTTGCCGCCCTGAAGCAGTTTGAAAATGCTTATATAATTCTTGAATATCAGTTGACAATAGAGAGAATACGTCAATGCTGAAGTGTAATAAAAACTTACTGTGTTGGAAGCTGGAAATAATCGTAAGTTCATCACTGTGTGCAGACAAAAGAAAATCAGTTTCTTAAATGGCATTTTCCTTAATGAAAAAATCAAATAAAAAAATTAACAAACAATATGTTGATTCACTGTGTTGTATAATATTGTGACCCACGGAAAATGTATAAGTCGATCGGTACTCATTTTACAAAATTTATTAAAACTCCACAAACTTATTACAATACTCTGCGAGGTCGGGAGTCGGTGATACGAGCGCCTTGACAGTCGCTCTCCAACTGCCGAATAATTAAACATGGCCAACAATTACATATAGATAACAGAACATTGCTAACAATAGAGAATAATAGAAAAGTAAATATAAAGAGTTACTTCAATCAACGGATTACTACGATAAACTATGAGTCAATTAAGGGTGTCCGGATCAAAGTCACTCAACGCCGGTGACAGGGGAAAAGGTGTCATGTCCAAGGGGAACATTTCACTATTACATTCTCAGGGATAAGCAAAATACCAACAATCCAAATAAAAATCATCTCCCACGAATTTGAGTGATTACACATTAGATAACATTCAATATTTTGATCACATTTACGATAAAAGTAACACAAATTTTTAAAGCAAAGAAAAGTAAATTGAAAGTACTTAAAGTATTTCGGTAATATTTTTGTCATTAAGTTTAGTAAGCGATAAATGGGGTGTTTATTATTAAAATTCTTAAATTGATATGTGGTAACCTATTAGTCAACTTTTGCATCCTTTTGCTTACTCTATAACTAGACTTTGACCCATTCGTGCACGGGTTGACATTGCATATCGGACATTTACGAAATAGGTACATCGACACACCTTATTATTGATACTTACATAACAAAGCTATAAGCCTACATTAATGCTATTAATTTCACTGCACTTTCCTTAGTTTGAATAATCTAACTGTGTCACGGTGTTGTATAGCAGTTTTTCCCCCATAGTAGCTTCTCCCCCCGGAAAACCTACTATATAGTAGACTTTCCCCCTGGGGGGAAAAGCTACTATATAGTAGCTTTTCCCCCATAGTTGGATTTCTCCCTCGCGTTTTTGGATCAGATTTTATAAAAAATATTTATGGAAACCCAGTAAGGATTAAAATCAATGTTTCTACACTTCCAGGTTGTATATCTGCATCCATCTGTCAGGTTAAGTTTCGTTTTGCCGATTTATTATTTTTATAGACAATGCCGAAAATTGAACATGTGTATAATGGAATAATACGTAGAACTTAATTAAATTAGGTAATTAATTGAAAAAGTACTTGGTTTCACAAGATATACACTTACGTGTATATGTGAGTGAAAATGATTTGAGAATTTTGTAATAAATCTATCACTCCGTCTGCAAATTTTATTCAAGCTAAACCCCTGTTTTAGAGAAAATTTGTTTCCGATGTTTAAAATCCTATTATAATGAATATAGTGCATATTCTTTAGGGTGCCATATCTCATAAACTAGAGATAACCACATCACCATATATTTACAGTGGCAGTGGTTAACAACTTGTTGATGACTCTAAAAATTTGAGCCCTCAGGGTAGGGGCCCTCATTGTTTCAGGGCCCGATGTTTAAAACCCCATTATAATGATTGAATAGTGATTTATAAGTGGGGGCCCGAATATCAAATTATAGAGATGACCACTTAACCATATTTTCTCAGTGGTAGTGGTATAGCTTTAGTATATGACCCTTAAAGTTTTAGTCCCCAGGGTAGGGGCCCTTAATGTTTCCAAGCCCGATCTTTAAAATCCAATTATTACGAATAGTATATTTTTAGGGCTATATATCTAAAAAAAAAAAAAAAAAAAAAAAAAAAACTAGAGATGACAACATCAGCATATTTTTACGGTCATTAGAAAGTAAAAGCATCATTTGAAAATACACACTCACTTCTATATTTCCTTATCAAAATGGTTAAAAACTACGTTTAATTCTGCTTTTCTTTTTAAATTTACGAGCAAAAATATAAAAAAAGGTACGCGGGTAAAATCATTATTTTTCAAAACATTTAATCAATTCATAAGATGACTAATGATATAATAAATAACTAAATAAATAAATCAATGACTTTTTATTCATGAAAGTAGCAACCGAAAAATTGTATATTTATAAATCACTTTGCAAAATAAAAAGCGGGAAATTTTGCAGGCAGTGAATGATAATATTTACATAAGGTTAGTTAAGGCTCCATTTCACATTTTCCAGAGTGACCATCAAAGATACCGACTTTGTTCTGGTTGTAAAGTTACATTACAAAAATCTTTACATCATAAAACCTCGCGTTTCGTTAAAATTGTGCTTAAAGACATGAGTATGAATATGCGTGACTTTAAAACAAAATTGTAAACACTAACTTTACACATGCCTTTAATACATAATCAATTAAAATACCCCTTACCCATGATTTAGAAACCCATCAATCGAAGTAAAACATTTCAGTTCCTCATCATATCATTGCACCCTTTCTCTCGTTTGATATTTAGAAGTAGAAATATACGATTATATTTAAGATCGTCAATTCTACCGGTATTAAATTATTCTTATTCCCTTCCTCTACAAAATTAAGTCAAATTTAGTCAGTTTCCTGGGAGGAGCTTATACATAGATGATAGTACATGGGAAAAATAGAGTTCCAAACCGGCATATTTTCATTCAAATGTATTCTGACGTGTTCTGTGAAAATGTCAATGTCATAACGTCGAAGTCAAAACTGTAGATAAACATCGATTGGATGAAAAAGATTCGAGGTATTCTGAAATCCATGTAAAAGGTGTTGCAAAAAGGTGCAACAAAAGGTGAAATAAATGGTGACGACACGGGAATGTTATGAAGGAGCGTGCCTTTGTTCATATCAGGGTTGAACAAACCATGTATTTTATTCTATGCATTAATAAATGCCATAATTATCCTCTTATTATTGCCACGAATGGTCCGCCATAAACATGACCGGAATTTTAAAAAAGGGGGAAAATCTACTATGTAGTAGGTTTTCCGTGGGGGTAATCTGGCTATAAAAAGGGGGAAAACCCACTATATAGTCAGCTTTCCGTGGGGGAAAAACTGCTATATAGCCATTCTTCCGGGGGGAAAAACTGCTATATAGCCATTTTTCCGGGGGGAAAGATGGCTAGGGGGAAAAGGCACTATATAACAACGGTAAAGGCCTTCAACACAATTAAAATGCCTTTCATATACCCGTAATGTAGCAGACAATTGCAAAAATCGCTCCAAAACGATTTTGGAGAGAGTTAATGAAGTTGCCTTGAAAATAACAATCAAATTCATCACAACAAACCTTTTTGAGACTGCAAATACCTTTCAAGTAAAAATTTTAGTCCACAGAATGGAAGAATTCATCACCTTTTTACCAACTTACACGTATTTTCTTTGTAAAACTGGGTCCGTAGGACATTATTCATTTTTACGATAAAATATATTTTATCTTCACTCTCCTAACAAATATAATGTAACTTTTTTGCATGTAATCAAATATTTTTGACATCGCGAAGACATAGTATGTACTTAGTTAAAATGTATATTTGTTATTTTATACTTTCTCTCATAAGAAATCATTAGTATATATGAACAGAATATAAAGCAAAAGTCCAATTGTATTATTATTTCTGAGTTTATTCATGCAGATGTGGAAACATAAACTGAAGATCCCGTTGGCGTGAACGCATTGCGCAACCGCAAGATTGTAAAATCCAAAAAAATCAAGGTGATTACCGTGATTTTTTTTTTGTTTAGGAATTTTCGTTGATTATTAGTTAGCAAAGCTTCACTGAGAAAAATAAAAACAAATTTGTAATCTTCAAGTACCAATAATGTTTAAAATATATAAAACAAATGACAGTATTCTTCCGATTTAATTCTCTGTATTAAAGCCCAACAATTCGAGACTATTATTATAATACAGTAGTATAGATAGAAGATTTAGTATGATGTAAATTTATACCATTCTTATATAAACGTATGTAAGAAATATTAGAAAAGAACTCAATAAAAGAGACTAGTAAACCCATTAAAAGTGTAACAACCCCCCCCCCCCCCCCCCCTGCAAAATATTTCATTATAGGGCAATGATTTCCGGAGGAAAGTTTTCCCTAATTCGTTAGCATCACGCAATATAGATGCTGTAATGCTTAATCAAAATAGTAATGTCACTATAAGTTACAGTGTAACTACACTAGCATTAAGTTTAATCATAAATGCAAACGCTGATTATCTAGTCGGTAATACGTTTTAAATCATTTATGAGGTGTTTGTAATGTATTTGGAAGTTATAAAAGGTTATTTTAATGATATTAAAAAGTACGCAATGTTTGTATGATAATTGTGGTTGAAGTATTGTACATATTATAAGTATATTTAGTTGAAAAGGTATATGAGGCTTGACTAATTTCAATCATTACTTTTTGACTCTAGTGGTTTTTATTTAATCTGTACTTTCGATTTACGTTTATTAAGAAGAATACACTACAAAGATTATTTTAACAATGCAGAAATCCTTATTGAAAGGTAGATTATGCCAAATACATACATTCAGGTAAACATCAACATATGACAATTCTTTACCTACCTTATGGAGATTCTAAAGTAGTTTGTTAAAAGTCATACAATGTATGAAACTATGCCAGATCATTCAAAGGTATGCAACTCCTTTCGTCTTTGAATTTTTTTTTTAAATAACCCAACCGTAAATCGGTATACAGGTGCTAAAAAATAGAAAGCATTGTATAAAGCTAGCAATTTAAACCGGTAAGATGTGTCCTTGGTCACGTTACACGATTCAACAGTCAATAATAACCAATTGCCACAGAAATCTAAGCGAAGGTTTACATAAACAATTTAAAATTTCTAAAACACAGTTTTAATATATTTTTGTTAAAAAAAGAAACTAACACTAATTTCTATTTCTGAAAATAGTGGAAGTAAAACTGATACAAATTCAGCTATTTCTAAAGGCTCTAAACTCAATGAATACAATTTATTACGCGGTTCCTTTTCATGTTTCATACTGCGCATACATGTATAATATTATGAGTGTTTGCGAGCACTGGTAATGTGAAATGAAGCTGTTTATATGAGTAATTCTATGTATGTAACATTTGTATGTGAAGACAAATGACCATTAGTCGTGCATGTGAAGGTCATAGTCACTAATCTATGCGATTAAACTCACCCAATAGTATGATAAAAGAATAGCACATTTCCTTGATTGCAATCATTTTGGGGTTTTTTTGCGAAAAACACTTATTTGTTGTAAATAAATCACTTTATTGTTAATTGTAATTGATATGACAAAACACTTGTTTCGAAGCATGAGAATAATATTAATGAATGTTCATTTTCATCATTAAATATCAATTTTAAGTGACACTTTTCATAAAATTTAGTGATTGCTTTCTATCTGAGTATTGACCAATAGGAGAAATTCCACCAACTTCATGTACGAGATGGATATTTCCTGTTTCCTTCATTCCATTATTAAAGAAATATATTCTTTATTTTCATAAAAACGATAATATCAAATTTTGGCGCTGAGATGTCTAAACAGTGTGGTAATTCTGTTAAATACTTACAGTTTTCTATTCTTCTGGGTGTTGTTATAAACATTAGGAATGTCCTTACTAAAGGTATACTTTTTTATATTATGTAAGTACATGTACTTTAATTCATTTAAGTCGTTGAAATTATCAATTATTTTAGGTTGAAGATTTAAAACATATATTACGTATTACCATTTTGTAATTTGAATTTTATATTACTTGATCAATCTCTTGATTAGACTGTGACACAGGTTTTCATGGATTCCAACCACTCTGTAAGGAATGTCCTTATCCAACAAATGGCGTAAGATGTCAAAATATATGCAAGTGTCCTAAAAATGAATGCAGTCATGTGACCGGATGTTCTGTTTTTTCATCTGATTACGGTACTCTATTATTATAGCACCACTGTGCCGTCGCATTATATGCTCATTATAATGCAGCTAAAAAAAAATGTCCAAGAACTTTATGAATGAAATAGAGTTTTCCGTTATATATATATATGTTTATTTAAGGTGTTTGGACGACAGACAGCACGAATAATTTCCGAATCTCTACAAAGGGGATCACATTGTCCAAAATCCACGAACTGGAAACCAGTATTAACCCTCATTCAGAATGTAAATGGACAATTCAATCACCAGGTTCAATTACAACAACAGTTGATTAAATGTGCTCTAGATAATGCAATCAACAGCAATTAAAAATACCTGTTCGTAAGCAAAGTATTTAATGCGCTAAAATATAAAAACCATGTAACTAATTAATCTTTCTAAAAACAATACACATATTCACGTAACAAACGAGAATACTAGCAACAAAATGGTTCGTCTTAACATTCAACAATTCCTAGTAAATACTAAAAAACATCGTCCGTCATTTATTTTCCTACATGTAGTGAAGGGCAATTTAAATAACTATCAAACTTATCGAGAATCATTACAAATTAATTTTTCGTGAACGTCTGCTCAATGGAAAATGATAAAAAGTTCGTTTTTATTTCTTTAAACCGCAAAACCTCGTTAGTAAAGTACATATTACATGTATGTCCATTTGAGAGCTATTGTGTTGCTTGTGTTTTTTATCTGTATTCATATATTCCTCCCGATTTCTGTTGAACAATATTTCTCCTCAAACTCAAAGACAGTGTAGTGCAAGGTCAGCGCTCTAGAAGATTGCATTTGTTATCAAATGCAAGATTTTTTTCTGGCTTGACGTGACCGTTTATGCTAGAAGAGGTTCCCGGCCGGGGCGGAGGTGAAGCTTTTAAGAGGTGAATTTCTCATTTCTCTCTCTCTCTCTCTCTCTCTCTCTCTCTCTCTCTCTCTCTCTCTAAATTTTGATATTTATAACAAGTATTTTTTTTTGTAGTCACCATGCTTCAGCGACATAATTTCTTTGTACAATGCAATACTGGAAAGATTTGTTTCTATTTTATACTATTTATTGCATCTACCTTTTTATTCATATCAAAAACATTAAATGGATATCACAGTTAGCTTTGTATTAAAGGTATGTGTTTTTTTTCATCTTTATTCACAATTCACAGATTTATTTGTATACTTTTTGGGCACGATATTTTTGATAGAGAAAGAAAGAGTGTGATTTGTAAACCTATTGGTATACAGAACGATATATAACCCTGACCTTTGCATATGTAAACTGTCTCAGAGCAGGTTCAAAATTGCGAAAAGGGTGTCAACATTTTTTTAAAAGTGATTGGGAGCAGACTTGTGTAATTATCAAAACATTTTGAAGTATTTTGAAGGATTGATATTAAGGACGTGCTATAAATCTGCAAATACTCTCAATATGTCCATTTTAACTGTTCTTTGTTTTGAAAACAAGTGTTAAAACGATAAAAGAAAATTAAGAAACGAGTGTCAGAAATGGTTACTTTGGACAAGATGTAGGAAAATGCAATACTAATGACCGAATAAATGCGTCAAGTGTTCACATCTGTCAATGAACATTTGCCAGATTCGAGATATTGTATGAAATTGTATAGCCGTCAAAAGTAATACTTAAGGTTTTAATGATCCCCCATTTGCTTTTGCAAATAGCAATATACTTCCTGAAATCATTATTCGCAAATTGCTCGGATTTCCCTTGTATATTCTTCCGAATTGTATTTTACTTTCAGCAACCATACAATGTTATGTGCTAAATGTGTGTTATTTAAAGAATGATATAAAAACTAGCCATTTTGAAGCAGGAAATATGGAAATTTCTAGTCTGTTATCTATTGTAACTGTATATTCCCGGGACGCCGATTTATTAACTGGATACATGTGCATATACTTTTCTATGTCGCTTGCAATACAGAATCTACTTAGAATTTTTATTTTTGATCGTGTATTGAACTCGAAAGCGTTTGACAGGGTGTTCCAAAACAGACATATTTTTATTCTAGTAAATATTTGCAGCTTGAGCCCAAATGTTTGAGGTTTTTTTTATTAAAACATTTTATAATTTTTTTAACAAAACATGAAGAGACGAAGACAAACAAACATTCATTCACTTACATACTCATTCAAAATCTAAAAAGACAAAATAACCATACATTAATAATTATCATTTTGAAATAATTTCCAACTAGATAATAGCCAGCGCAAGCGCGGGAATTAAAAATTTACACATTATTACATGTATCATAGGATGCTTAATATGATGAACAAAACAAAGTGCATTGTCGGATATTAAGAGAAGCGGGCAGGGATGTAAAATCTAAACTGAAATGAATAATATATACATGTACTTGGCCTTAATCCCGTTTGTCATCATTAAGCGACATTGAAGGATACTTTGTTGCTCCTTAATGTCCAAACTTCTTTAAGCTACCTTTAAGCCGTTAAAAAAATCTTTTTCAAAATTGTGATTAATTTACCAACACAATGTATAAACTTTATGACATTTGAATCAGCTTTGATCAATGGACAAATACATGTTGTTTTAAAGACGCTATGTTTTTTAAACACCATCTATATATTTTTTATCTTTTAGAATGGAGTTATTTAAATACATACCCAGATTCCTTTTTCGTTTTACAAAGTTTGAAGAAAAAAAATATATCAATAATTTTAACTGAATGTACTCATACATGTATATACCCTATTTACTGTTCGTGTTATGAACAAACTTAAATATAATATTAAAGGTGAAACTAAAAAGAAATTTATTCTACCTTTTGTATTTAACGGAGCAAACCATCTTTGTCGTTTTAAATTTTCATGCTGATTTCTCCATTGGTCGTTTCAATTAATATTTATCTTAATATGTTGTCCAAACAAATGAAGCAATACACTTAAATTTATTGAAATCCAAGATATTGCACGTGCAAAGCTCTGCCTGATTTTTGCTTGGACAACCTCTAAAAGTAAGTAACGCTTTTCAAGTTTTGTATTTATTTGTTTGTTTGTAATAACGGTATTCTAAAGAAGTACATGTATCTTAAACCAATTTGAAAGTAAAATTGTCTCCTATCACCATAAAATATACATAAAACTGTTTAACAATATTGTGATTTTTTTCTATGAAAGTTTAGTCATCTCGAAGCATTTATTGAAAGGGCTTTTTTCTATTGTTAATTCAATTCCCATTGTTTCAGATATTGTCTGTATTACTTCATATTCAAAATCATTATTGAATAAAAATAGCTACTTCTTTGGGGTCAGTTCTGCTTGGGCTTATAACATTTGCAAATCCCCACATTTATTTTACAACATTTACATCATCATCAGTAAAATGTGTATGTTGTAAAAATAAATCGGCTCTAGTGTCTGTTTTTAAAAGTTAAAAACATCCGTTCTCTTTTCGAAAGCCGAAAAACATCTGGAGTTGAAAGAAAGCAGAGACATACCCATAGGAATAAATACTAAAACGGTTATTAGTTAATCATAGCACTTGTATATGAAAGCAAAGAGCATCAATGCTTGTTCGACCGAGAAAGGCAGGCAATGCATACTGACACATATAGGTTCTGTACATTTGTAAACACCTACTCTCACATTCATGCAATGACAGAATGGAAAAAAAAACACTGAACATGCTTTTAAGATGAAAGCCTTATCGAAAGAAAAACTGGCTTAAAAATTGTGAGACATAAACTACCATCCCCTTATCTTGCCACAGCATGCTGTTCCGAGATGCTCACCACCGTTTTAACTTGTAACTGCGCATGCAGTGTTTTTATTACCCCTTTCTTCCATTTGCTTTGAAAAGATCCTTTCTGCACCGATTTTCCTATCATCCACTAAACCTTCGATCAACTCTCCTTCCATATCCAAGAATGATTCGTTTGTGCATGTTTAGGTAAGGGTTACGGACCTCGCCACAGGCTTTGTTAGCAGCGCCGCTCTCCATGAATCTGTTTTCAAGGTTTCTTTTCTTCATTACTAAAGACCGCTAAAAACTGTTGAAAACATATATAGGGAAAAAGCATATGTTCCCTTAGCGGAAGAAGTATTATATCCTGATGAAGAGGAATGTCAATATTTGTGTTTATTTTGTTACTATAAACAGCAAAGTACATGTATCAGGTATTAAAAATGATATAATAAATGCAACATTATGTTATTTCCGGACATTTACAATGCTTCAAAAAGAAACTTACTCCTTGAAAGAAATAAGACTAAAATACAACAAATAAATGTTTAAATGTGCTTAATGTATATTTGTATATTGCATGAGCTATCTATCACTGATCCGGTCATTCAGAAGTAGATAAATGTATAATATCAATGAAAAAAATGTATCTTTATCTTGATATATGTGCAATAATAACAAATTAACACTTTATTTAGGTGCGTTTATTATCTAAAATATTTACTAATACATGTGTTAATAAATGAAACATAAACATTGAAATTAAATGTCACATTTTTCCTTATAAACTTCCATAAAGATAATTACTTTTTTACAAACCCACAGAGTATCAATCCCAGTTATCTGTAAAATAGTATAATTAATTTTTTTTAAAAGTTTTATTTTTAAGTGTTTAGTATAAAACGGTGTAAATACAGTTGAACAAGTATACATTAAAATTAAAGAATTTCATCACGTAGTAAACAGCAAATGTTGTGCCTCTCCTAAAGACTTCGTACACATTGGATAGTAAATAAAGCCATCATAACGAGATTATACAAGAGAACACCATATATATGTAATAAGTCAAATCTAGGAGATAATAAGACGTACTAAAGACATAACTAAGTCTTAGGCACGAGAAACTTAGTCGTTATAACTAGATAATATTGTATGTCCTTCGTACGAAATAATATATCCTACATGTACGTACATAATAATATGTCGCACAGTACGAGCCAATATGTCGTACGGTATGAGACAATATGTCGTACGTAAGTGATAATAAGTCGTAATAACTAGAAACCAAGGAATTGTAACGAGAAATTAAGGCGTTATAAGTAGATAAAAAATTAACTCCAACGTTTGCCCAAAATAAGCTTATTTCATGCTATATTTGAAAATGTGGATTATAGACCCATACTTTTGGTTTTATTTTCTGAATTTGTAAGATATTTTTGACAAGTCTATTATTATTTGAGAAAAAAGATTGAGACTTTTAAATAATTTTAATGCATGTTGCATCTTTTATAAAATATTAGTTATTTTGCCAAAAAATGTCGATAAAAATATTGAACTTTTTTTTCTGAAACAACATGAAGATACCCCGATGCATAAACTATCTGAAAATTTGATCTGCACTGAAAATAAGGAAGTTAAATTACAGTACTTTAAAACAACCGAGTTATGAAAAATGTGCTCTATTTTTTCTTCTTAAAAACCTTCTGCCCCAAAATATAGTCCCTTACTAAACTCTTTAAAATATGCAATTTTCCCTTAACTTATTTATTCAATATAATTCATTTGGCATTGTAAAATAGGAATTTATTTAGTAGAATTAATATATGACACAGGAATATAGACACGAAGTGACCCAAAATGACTACAAAAAATTGGAGCAACGAAACTCTTTAAAGATAAAGCCTATAGCTGTATACAATGTACTTTTTGTCTATATAAGTTAATTCTTCACTTGTATTGAGATAAAACATTGAATTGCTTATAAAGATAAGTTTCCATCCATCATGTCATGAGCTGCAAGTACATCTGTAAAACCCTCCAAAGTTCTTGTGTTACTTGGTGGTGGGGGTGGCGCCGGGGGTGGGCTACTAGGCTCTGGATAAACTGTTGTCGTTATTGAATCTGTAGATAAAGAAAATATTACATATATACAAAAGAAATCAATACGCATGCAGCCTACATTTAAGACGCTTGTTTTGTTATGCTAAAAAATAAAAAATAAGGATCAATTGATTATTTGGGTATAAAGCAGTGGTTAGATAACATGTAAATATCTTAAAAAACATCTATTTTTCACTTCTACTCGAGAGTATAAGTGAATTCCAATATAAGTATCTAAAAAAGTGTTGAAATTGTGCAAACTAAATTTGTGTTTTGATGATGTTGCAAAAATATCCGCTTTCATGGAAATATAATGTTTCAACAAAATGTTATATTCTTATGAATGAGTATAAATGGACAGAATGAGAAACATTCAGACTAGTATTTGCAATTTAAATTAAACGAATTACAACAAGACACGTAATTTAAAAAGTTTGTCGCTTACCTTCCAGTGAAAACATATCACTAATACTGTGAAGGGTTTCTTTTCCTATTGAGTTACAAAAAGATCTTTAATAAGTCACTACGATATTATTATAAGTTACATGTATATGGTTTCTAGTGGAGCTTATATAGTTTATAAGTGATCACTAAATTATGTTTTATTCTAATTTAAGAATGTATTTTATTGACTGCATTTTTTGAATGGCAAATATTAAACAGAACTTTAATTTCAAAATGAGCGTTTTATAAACAATGTTATAAATGTCAATTTAAGTACAAATCCCAACGTCGTAATACTCTAAAAATGACGTTATAACCCATGTCCAGAGTAAGTTATATTAAGTACTGAACGTGAATGGTATGAGCAAGGTTTTCCGTGACTGCTGATAATCAACTATTCCATTACAAATATCTTCATGATGGTTTCGTAAATAACATAAACACCAAAAATAAGGCTACTTTCCACTATCAAGAAGTCGGTGTTTGCAGTTTCTGACTCTTATTTACTTCGTGTTACGTAATTTTGTTGTATCAGAAAATTGCTGTTAATCATGTAAATGTATTTGTAAGCCTGTCATTGAAAAGTAAATATGTCGCTTAAATGTTGAATGATTACATTTGTCATTACTTGGTTACCTTAATGATACACCAATGAAATGACCTTTTTATGTCACTTTTAATATGACATTCAAGTCCAACTCTTAATAAAGCAGTTTGAATCTGGGGTTTGTTTTGCTTTATAATAGTCATATCTAACAGACCATTGATACAGATCATACTTACTTTGATTTCTGTATGCTTTATTAAGAATGAAACCCAAAATAAAGCAAATTGTGAAAAGCAAAACTCCAATGACATAAACGAAGACGATTGGATTGGTGCATACATGTGATATTAAAGGAGGACAAATCGTCTTGGAAGAGATTTCAGTGGAACGTTCAATCGGCATTGAGAAAAGCACCATCTATAAACAATGCAATGAATTTCCTTCAAAATTAATTTTCTTTTGTTTCCCGTTTTCGAAAAAAATTGAAAAGAAATGTTTATGCTATGTTACATGCTCTCATTACTTACCCTCGCGTGTTTTTTTGAAGCAACACCTCGTACAAAGCCTGAATTAGAACTGACGTTGTTGTGGCTCTTAAATAGTTCGTCAATGTTTGCTAAGCAAAAGCCTACAAAAAGTTAAAGAAAATTGAGTAAATAAGAAATGTGACTAATAATGCACCAGCTTTCAAGTGAATGGTATTTGTTAAATACATAAATTCAAAAATCGTAACTGTCAAGAAAAGATATCAATATGCAATGTCAACCTTGTGCTTTCTTCAAGAGAAAACTATACGATTCTGAACTGAACACCTCTAAAAGTTATTTTGTAATTTATTTTTTTCCTCTGATACATGGGCTGTTAAACCTTATTGAAATTAGACTTGTAAAACCAATTCTCTACGATACATTTTACAAAATCTAACAACATCCTGTAATAGGTTATCTTAGATTAACCTTTGACAGGTCAATGATATCCTTGCTGCCGAAATATTAGTTGATATTTATGTGAATGTGAAAAATGTTGATATCAACATTAAGCCTCCGTTCGTTAACCATAGGTTTAGTGTTAGTTACCGTGTGTTTATCATCTAATCATCATGCATTCAGTGTGAACGTTTTTGCATTCTCTGTTCGTCTACCCTCTGCATTCATCGATTACAAAGCATACATTTGCCACTAACATTATATTAGTTCATTGTTCTAGTTTCTGTGATAAATTGAAATTTGGAATTGTAAACTGAAATCATCAAATACAGTATAAAAATAAACAAACCTTAAACGAGAAAATATAAACCAGCATGTACATGTAAATAAATACTGCATTTATGATAGTAGGTTTTTTTTAATAATTTTATTGTCAGTGTTGATGTGTATCTTTATCGTCTAAAATTAAATCGAACGGCCGATAGTAGCCTGACCACTATAAAGCACTAAAAAAATGTGCTTAAAACAATGTTCCAGATAGAGGTACATAATTTTTTCAATTTTAGGGATCACCGTAGCGACACAACAAACAGATCTGTACATACTGTACACCATACACATTGCACTTAATCTATTTCTTGCATTAATTTTATATTAGAAGAATAGCCATACATGTATACCATCATTTCATTGTTATCTTTAGTACACTCAAGTTGATGCTAGTCATCTTTAAGAAGATATTTAAAAGATCGAGACAACACTACATATTGCTTGCTTACATTATAACGTACCATTTGTTGCATTTTTCATTTCTGCATCGGTAAATAACTTTGCCAAGGTTTTCTCTGAATTCTGAAGAGACGAATACTGTTTGTGTTGATACATGTACGTATCATTATCGCACATTGGTGACTCATTAAGGGTGCATTGAGTCTTGGGACACTCCATTTCTGATGCTGTACCTGTAGAATTAAATGTAAGTGTTTTTTTTTTTATGATTCAGCAATGTACAGTACATGTACTAGATAAACAAACTGATTAGTAATATTGATTTAAAATCTGAAATTTAGTTTAAGCTTAAGTCACAACTGGTCGCACGTGCTTCTACAGGTGGTCTACAGGTGGATTTTAATGAAAATCTTGCAAGAAAAACAAGTGCATATTACAATATTGACGTACGATCGCTCGGTGGCTGTTGGACATGCACCACAATCACCATGGTTTTTTTTGGGAGATATGAAAACGTACGCTGCAATTGCACTTCACTCAAGGAACACTTAAGATAACCGTACAATTTGACATGCAAGAATGACACAATTAACTAGATTTCTCTCGTAATTTGCGCTACACGTACGTTGACTACAAGTAGTCTGTGCTCACCATCAACATATTAATTGAACACACAGTAAACAAACGTCATATTTACGCTACGTCATACGTACACCAAGTGTCAAGGATGCGTGCGAATCGCCGACAAAAAAGACACAAGGTATTTAAAAATATGGATAAGGAGAAAATCCTTATAAGGTAAAGAGAATCAACAGTTTTATCATTCATCAAAATTATATCAATGACCCCCCTTTTAACAACAAAAACCAAACAATCAAATATAGGGTTTTTTGGTGGACAAAAAGGTGGAAGGGAAAGAAGAAAACAGGATAGTAAGAAACTAGATATTAAAGCAGACTTTTGAGAAAAGGCAACAGATTTCCCAATCAATCCGACGTGCAAGTCTTCAAAGATAGAATCATATACATTTTCGGAGTTAGGAGAAGACAAATGATATTAACGCGCACACCGAAATTTCTAACTAAATCCATATACACTAAACTCCAACACATCCTACAAACCGACATTGGTATGGGACACACAGTTTTGTTATGAAACTATCAAGTTAGTATGATACTAATAACTTTCGTAAATATGATCAATTTAGTTTGTAAATGGTTAATTTTCTCTATCTGAAAAATATTGATTAACGTATGCATCTCTATGACTATTAAAACTTTTTAAAATTGTTTTCATAGTGATCTTCCGATGTGCCATGTGATAATTCAATATGTTACTTTGTTGTTTTTTCGTTATTTCAGAAACGTATCATAACAAAACACAGGCAACGGTGAATCTATGATTTTTTATTTTAAAAGTACCCCCCCCCCCTTTTTTTTGATGACAGTTTAGGCCAAAAAATATAACTCTGTGAGTGATATACAACCCTAGCTTCCGGTTGGTGTCTCGTCTCGCTTTGTCTAAATCACGTGTATCAGGGTGATATACTACTCGATGCATGGTACCTTTATGTATCAACAATTGTACTGTGTGATCAAAGAGTGCGATGAAATACTTTCCACATTTAACAATTGTTGACACCGTACCTAAATTATATTTTGATATATTGTAAAATGAAAAATATGTGCTTTATGTCATTGTATGATATTATATTATATGTAATCTGAACTATTGGCAATTAATTGCTATGCTATTGACCTTATGATTATTTTAATTACACAAATTTATATATGTTTATCCATCAGGGATACAAGTAATCAAAGTACTGAAGTACTGTCAGGAGTTGATTTTATTGATTATTATTAATTCTAAAATCAATGATATGTTATGCAAATTTTTATAATTTGAATTTTCGAACTTTTCCGACAAGAATTTTGCAAAAACCCCATATGAATCATGTTGTGTAATATTTAAAGATAGAATTAATCTCATCAAACTGTGTATCAGTAAGTAATCGAAATGTTTCTAAAAATTGTATACATTTTGATCCAAGCAATATTCAACTCTAGTCTCGGTCAATCAGACGCTCGGCTGTCTACGTTAATCTTAGTCTCGTTCAACCAGACGCTCGGCTGTCTCCGTAAAACTCCGACGAGCAGAGAGTCTGGTAAAGCGTCACGTTAATAACCGCTACCGATAGGGGGCGCTGATTTAGTTTCATTTTGAATCGTTGTCACTGTGTGCCGGTTAAAGATTTGTGGGATATAACAATACTTTATTTTCTTGTCGTGAAAATTATTGAACTTACGTCAATTTAGTCTAATACTATAGTCTTGCTTTCCATAGACTCATTAAATATGGCTGAACTTAAGTTCGACGAAGCGGTTAATGTTTGTTTACAACCTTGACAGCTTTAAAATAGATTAATTATTGGTTTTACCCTATCCCGTAAGGTAACACTGCAAATAAATCCTTTCCATTTATAACCGTTTTTTAACTTTCCAGTCGTAGATCTTTCAGTTTAAACGGCAAAATCGTTTGCTTCTGTCATTGTTTACATGTTATAGGAGGTGTGTTTCTTTCAACCAATCAAATTCAATACCAGTATTTTGGTAAGCCTCGTTTTGACGTTACAAACATTAACGTGACGCTCTACCAGACTCTCTGCTCGTCGGAGATTTACGGAGACAGCCGAGCGTCTGGTTGAACGAGACTACGTTAATCTCCGACTACCAAGAGAGACTCTCTGCTTGTCGGAGATTTACGGAGACAGCCGAGCGTCTGGTTGAACGAGAATATCTTGAACTCTAGCGTAGGAATACATGCAACTACAAAAAACAATTGAATTGTTCTGTTCGTACTAGCCTATATAAAATCTGACTATTTTTAAGGTATTTATATATACTTTTCTTTGAAAAACAATGGTACAGCATACAGTAGACCGAATTTATCTATTATTTGCAAGATCTACGTCTTGTCAGCGGTGATGATTTGTGCTTAGATCCAAACACTGTTTCACTTTCGGTTTGCCAGAGTAACTGCATAGGAGAGTTGATTAAAATCAACTTCCAAAAAACAAACCTATTTCATAGTCTTCTGAGGTTTATTGATCAACGTACCTTGTCCAGTAACTTCAGTTGATGATATGAGTGTGGAAAGTAGAAACTGAATCTTCAGGACGTTACCAATCATCTGGAATAAATGAAATAATCCACTTATTACATACACATGTAGTGCCACAACAGTCAACGCTGTTTGAGTATTTATCGCCGGTTTATCAGAAAATCTAGCGTTCATAACAGTTACATCTTATGCAGTAGCCGAAATCAAACCTTGAAAAAAATGGTGATGTCCCTTGAAGTATAATCAGGTCTAAATTGTTATTACCTTAATCCTGATTGTCAATAGACAGCAAAAAAAAAATACAAACATGAAAACACGTGTATTAAAGAGATTAAAATGAAATACCCAGTACATAATGTACACAATTTCCCTAAAAATGAACTACTTCCCTAATTGCACAATTTACATAATAAAAAAGTCATCTCTTGGAGTATTTATTAAGGTGCCCTGTTTATGCGCAATGATGTTTAGAGAATTTGTTGACATCCCAGGAATAAAGTAGTGATGACGTCATGACGTTTTATGTAAAAGCCCTGTTGCTCAAAATGTTTACATTTTATGCAGAAGCCAAATCAATTCTTAGAAATAACTAGGGTGTCATTTTTATATTAAGTGTAATGCTGTCAAAGAAATTATATTTTAATGTAAGTAGTCAATTGGCAGCAAAATGACACTTTTTTCATAAAAAGAAAACTGGTTACAAAACTCGTCTTACAATTTTTACAATCAACTAATCATTTGTTGCCATATGAATGAAGTTAATAGGAGAAAAAATGGTCCAAGACAAGGATAAATCTTTGTAGCTATTTTTAAGTAACAAATTGTGCCTGATAATCTATATTTCAATTGATATTGGGGGATGACAATTACTTACCTGTTAATTGGCTAATCAAATGAAACGTTTGCTCAAAGGTTACACTAATCATTCTTTAGATTGAAAAGTTTATTTTTCATTATGTTAGACAGTAAAGCCCTTAAAGCAATATCAGCTGCAAAATGTTTATTTCTACAAAAATGACAACATTTTCACGGTTTTTAATGTATAATGTATAACTGTTATGTTATACCAATACCAACAATCAATCAGAAAAAATCAAATCAATATATTTCTTCCTGTATTCAAAAAGTAATATCGTCAAAATAAATAAAATTAAATATCTATAGGCAGCGTATTCTTAGTTATCATAGTTATACGATAAAGATTTAGAAGTATGTTTTATCAAAAATGACGTTGCAACGAGAATTAAATTACATGGTTACGTGTGCAAATATTCATAAAAGAAATTACTAAGTGTTCCGATTAAAATATGGTTTCATCGAACTGACATACCTTTATACAGAGAATCAGCCAGTTTTTCAGGGAAGCAGTCTGTTTAAACAGAAAAGAATCGGCGAAATATATCCTACATATTGAACGATAAGTATATATATTATTATATTAACTTATAAAAAATATTTGGGTATTTACTTGCAATTTTTATAACAGAAGGAATATTTTATCGAAAGTTGTTTTTTAAAGAGAAAATAATACTACATGTAACCTATATGTATTGGACACTTGCACCCTCTATAAATAGTAACAAATGAAAGTCCCAGGGGTCTAAACTGGGTTAACTAGTGTAACACTGGTAACTGTAAGCTGTTTTGATTATTATCTCTCCTTTGCTGGCCAAAACAATGGCAATTTATGGGGAGGTTAATTGATACGCCTTATCTATAAGTTGTATTGTTTATATAGATAATGATACAATAGGTTGAGAAAAGGAGATAACATTTTATGGGGCACTCTGTAATTCTTATCTGTGTACATATATACATTTTACCGATTTTGTCAACAACATGATAGTAATCTAATTAAAGCACGTTATGTTTTCCTTTAACTGATCGTATCTATAAATAATGAAACCTTTACCATGTTAATCAATCCTATCCTGGTTGAAAACACAAATACATACCACCATGAAAGCAAACAAACTGGGTAAAACAAGTATTAAACTTGCAGCTACTGACCTAGTAACCTTGACCACACTTCGTTTCCTTGTAAATGTAACATACATGCAATTTAATACACAACTTAATTCTATAAATTTCATTGTTCTCTCTTATCAAGTTAGCCATGTAAAAACAAATCTCAGCTCTATGTATCAATATCTTTTCTCCCCTTACAGCCTGGTTGCAGTTAAAACCCTTGCTAATAGGTCATATATATTTGCTCGGTTAAACCTTGATATCTTGGCTGCAACCACTGGCTTCACTTGTATCAAAGTAGTCCGATTATTTTTCAACTTAATGGTCGTAAGGGCATGCAAAGATTAATCCAGCCTCATCCCCCATCTAAGCACTTCAACTGGGGTTTTTTTGTTTTTTTTTTTCAGTTTTCAGTTCTGTTTGTAAACTTTCTTTTTGGTCTTCATGGGCTGTTAGTTACAAGATGGCTTCTCATCATTTAAGTAAATTTTAAAAAAGTTATTGCATATGTTACCTTCTCTTTAGTATAAAAAAGTACGAGGGAGTGCAATTTGGGTAGAAGCCCTTTGATACAGTTTTATTGTCCTAAAACAGCATTTTTCTTTTAATATCCTTAAAGAAATAGATGCACACTGCCAAATTAAAACAAATATTAAGCTATAAGCTGTCACATGCCTTCATTGTGCAAGGAGCTGTTAAAAGTTTGACTGAATAAAGGACCAAATGTCCTTTTGAGAGGAGATACATATATATTAAATGATGAGATTTAGTCAATTCCCGATTTTTTAAACCATGTCCTTTGAGGACTTAGAAGGGGTTAAGTGCCATTTAAAATTTTCAAACCATAGAAAACATATTTCAAAGTCCTATTGCCAAAAAAAAAAAATAAAGATATAGGCAAAAATAAAAGTAACATCAAGCTTTGGTCAGTTTGATTTTTTAATGTACATTAAACTCTGTGTGTAATTTCTGTCTATATGCACGCCTATATAATTTAAGAACAATTAATTTGTATTTACAACAACCATGTGACTGAAGAGGAGGCCAGAGTACAATAATTGTTAAATTTTATAAAACAAAAATATCTATCACAGGGCTGCATGGCTGAGACCATTTGTTAGACTATATTTATCTCCTTTAGAAGGAAGGCTGTGTATAAATTAATAGAAATTTGTTCAGATTTTAAAAATCATCATATCTGGAAATTCTAAAGTAGGTTTGAAGGTTAATTTGTTTACCACTAACCCATACTCTTTAAATGAGCTATGTCATGTTTTCAGACGAACATTTGTTTTATTTTTGTTTACGATGCATTACTTGGTTATATTTCCTGCTCATCCAAATATGAATACGAACTGTCCATTAAGATGAATAAATTGGCCACAATACAATTATTTTTATGTGAACAGGTTTAATTAACGTTTATCCCAATGTTATCAATAATCAAAAAAGAATTAAGTAACAATTTTATGTCAATCAGTTAGTTTACATTTGCTAGGTACGCCATGCATTGTTAAATTCTTTAATTACATTTGGTTGTCAACAATCAAATTATAAGTAATATACTTTTATAGAATCCGTTACATTACGTTGTAATACAATCTAGTAACAAACACTTCAAAATGGGAAAAAAATATACGTACCTTTATCTTTTAAACAGGCGGTACTGTAAATTAGACATGAAAAACCGAACAAGTAATGCGTTTCCCAACACTTGTATATAACCGTGAAGCTGCGGGAAAGGTTTTTTTAGTTCTTATATATAAACATATAAAATTCTGGTGACAATGCCCAATATCATACTATAGAATTGATATAAAAAGCACGTGATTTAATTAAACTGATAACAGGGCAGGTACTGTTACAGCGTAAACGAAACTGATAGAGGTAAAACAAAATTACAAGGTTCCTTTGTAACATACGTACTTTTGTATGTTACAATTATTCATTTCTACGAAAGCCGAGAAGGATCATTCGAGATTCGAGATTCGAAATACGAGATTCGAAATACGAGATTCGAGATTCGAAATTCGAGATTCAATATCTAAATTAACCAATCAAATCAAGGATCTGAAAATGTGTATCCTAGCGACATCAAACTGTTCTAAATAAAAATCATACGTACATGCTCTTATATACAAATAAATGCTATGTTCACTTCTCCCTACCTAACTAAATAATTATTTGTATTTACTTTTACACAGAATATCTAAGTAGACTAGTAATAATGCAGTGTGCTTCGCGGATCTAAGTGATTTTGTTTGCCCTGGTGCATTTCCACCTGATGCGTTTGAACCCTAAGGTATTTCACCACCAGTAATAGTTTAAAACCCGGGTTTATTCACCCCTTTTGTGTAAAAATGCGGTTGTGGTAGAGAACTTCATAAGCGTAGCTAATTTTTTCTGTAGGGGGTCCTAGGCCAATTTTAAAAAATTTTACTATGTAAATTTAATAAGCTCCAATTTTCCCGAGGAGGGGGTCCAGATCCCCTGACCCCCTCCTTTCTAGATCCCCGCATGAAGATTAGTACATGTATCTAAATAATCTAAATGTAAATAATCTGTCCTGTTTCACTAATAAATATAAGCATTACCTATCGTTTTTATGTATGCATACAGTGATACACTAGTGCTATGATTATTAACAAATCATTGAGATATTATCACATCATACGGAATTATTAATAAATACAATTTTTTTTCCTTTTCCTCAGTAAACAACTTATTATGAGTCTTACTTTTGGAATTGTTTTCAATATAGAAGGATATTTACTCTCTACAATTAAAGGTAGGGATGATAGGGTGCCAATTTGTTCACATTGCCGATTTCTTGTGCAGAGAACAGTAAAACCTTTTATTTGATTGTGCATGAATATTTCAAAATTAATTGTTGTACATATATTTTGTTATAATTCATTCATTGATATATCAACAAGAAAGAATAAAAGCATATGTTTCTCCGTAGTTTCCTACCCCCCTACCCCCCACCGCACCAAAATTGACAATAATTACATATAAGTCATACAAATGTTTACTTTTTTTGTAAGTAAATCTCTAAAGATGAAAATAAGCACTGCAAACAAAGATGTATTACATGTATATATACTACATTACACTTAGCCAGATAAAATGTAATCAGGATGAAGCTACAAGGGTTGAGTGGTGCAAATTTACCAATTTGTCGCCATACACACAGAACACCAAATAAAGAAACTGTGAGTGGTGTGTGGAATGCATAAAAGATGGCGGCAAATTATCTCAAATAATCAGTGCAAAAACCCAAAAATAGGCTGTTATTTGTTACATATCCTGCAAAAACATTGATAAAAAGTGTTATCGTCCCATAACATAGCCGATTAAGTTAATGTGTACATATGGTCTGACGTACATGTAATTCTATAATATAGAAGAAGGCGGACGTATCAGGCGGGGATCCAGAAAATTAAATTTCAAAAATGATCGGTTGAATTACATTAAATGCTTTGAAAATTGTTTTAAACTATCGCACGGGTTAAAATGCGTGATAGAAGCTATGTACAGTGTAATTGGAAACTTTCATTTTATATCAATATGTAGTATTACCTATTATAACAAATGAGAGTATAGCACAACTGCCACAAGCAATACATGTCCTTTACCGGCACCACCTCCCTCCCCATAAAAAAATGAAACAATTGTCGTTTTATTTGCTAAAATGTGTGTGGTTCAAGATTTTTTTAAAGGACATACCCGATTAGAATTGAAAAAGAGTCGTACGTTTAAAACTAATTTTGTCAAAATTTTAAGATTCATTTGGTTATATTTTAGTCCATTTGGGTAAATATATGCACCAGCGCAGCTCTAATTTATATATAATCAGGCCATAAATTCAAAATATTTTCAAAAATTAATAGCTTTAAATCCAGTGGATGAAAAAAAAGGAAAGCAAGTCGAACTCGATGAGTGCTAATACCTGTGTTGAATGAATGGTACAGTAGGATATGCGCAAAAAAGTCCCGTCTACTCTTTCCTACCCTATAATTATTGGAATATTAAATCCGATTATAAGACTCAAATTAAAAATCAAGTACGGATATGTACCTGTTTATCAAAAGTAAAACTACTCATAATTTATCTACAGTGCATCGTTATGGAGCTACACAGAAAGTTTTATATTAATTTGCCGAGCCAAATAAAAAAAACCTGGAAAACGAAGAAAAAACAAAGTGGGGACAGAATAACTGACAAATTAATTAGGACTATATAGCCCCCCCCCCCTTGAAATGTATATACTGAAAAATATTATTGGCGTACAACATCCGCACATAATTTAAAGAAAATTTCATGGTTTTTTTTTTATAATTTTCGCTAGCTTATGTAAGACATCACAAATACCACAAACCCCCTCACGGAAAAGGAAATGCTATGTGATGAGAGAGAGAGAGAGAGAGAGAGAGAGAGAGAGAGAGAGAGAGAGAGAGAAAGAGAGTCGATGTAAATCACAGGTGCGCTAACACCGTTAAAATTAAAGCTTGCTAGTTGGTCTGCCCTACCCTAGCTACCTCCTCTCTTTTCTCGTTTTAGAGGCTTAATTATTGTCTATATATGCTTGTAACAAATCAAATCTATTTCAAGTTCTAAATCAAACTGAATTTGACACTACAAAACTCTCTCTGTGTGTGTCTGTCTGTCTGTCTGTCTGTCTGTCTGTCTCTCTCTCTCTCTCTCTCATATCGACAATGGCATTGCCATACCCTACAATACACTATTCTTATCTGGATTTTTGTCTTTAAGGTTGTAAATCATTATATCTTCTATGGTTTAAAACTTTATCATAACCTATATTTTGACATGTCGATTATTTCATTGAGTTTCGTTTCATAGCTAAAACATTTAGATTAAACAGATCTTTCTTCGCGAGCCGATTTTTACACAGTTGGGGCGAACACACTTCGGGTTAAAATTGTTTGGGGGGAAATACATACAGGGCAAACAAACCCACTTAGATTCGCAAAGCCAACAGTGTTATTTCTAATTTAATTGTTTATACTGTGTGGGGTTAATTCATCAATGTTAATTTAACCATTTTATAACCACTATATAAGAGCTATTAAGACATTTATTTGTAGGAAAGAGCATGTACGAATGATCTTTATTTAGAACAGTTTGATGTTGCTAGGATACAGGTTTCAGATCCATGATTTGATTGGTTAATTTAGATATTGAATCTCGAATTTCGAATCTCGAATCTCGTATTTCGAATCTCGTATTTCGAATCTCGAATCTCGAATGATCCTTCTCGGCTTTCGTACATTTCTCATTCAATACTCACAAATATATGCAAAAAAATTATCAAATATCATGACTTTACGCTTGTGAATTGACATAGTAAAGTTTCGTCATATAAAAAAGATAATAAGATTTATTAATGCTATAAATAATGACAGCTTTTTCTTAACATTCCGAATCAAAACCACATTTCCAAAATACCCACACTTTTGTTCAGATCATTCACAATGCATACTGTGTAAACTTTATCTACATCTAAGTTATTGCTACTTTGTATATAATTTTAAAAAATTGTTATCAACACCGTGGAATCATTAGATTTCGTAATGGCTCAATTTTCGAGGAATTCGTGGGTAGTTCTAATCCACGAATTAACATTCTCCGCAAATTAATAAATAAGGGTTATTAAGTCACATTTCATTTCGTAGGTATAAAATAATACACAAAATTACGTCCCCATGAACCTGTAAAATTTAAGCAATCCCCGAAAATGACCCCCACGAATTTTAATGATTCCACAGTATTCGGAGGTTTAAGGCAAATCAAGGACAAATATGAAGTTTGAACTGATACATGTAATGAATGTTTCTAACAAATTTTGTATAAAGATACGATATTTCTTACTACTCTGTATCCATTTTAACAAATCTTTGAAAAACGATGAACAAAAGAAAGTGTTCATAAAAATCAATAAGATAATTTTTGATCTTAATATTTGTACTGATATCATTGAAACGTACACGTCTTATCATAGAACACATAGTATCTTAAGTCTAAAGCGAAACCACCACAAGGAATTATAATTGTTGTTTGATAAAAATTCAAGTTCATTGTTTTCAGGGCATTGGCAACCTTTACGGTCTCTGTACAATTTGTTTTGACTGATCACTGTATTTTAGCAACAACATGTACATATACATGTATATATACTACTATAATAAAACAATAGACTCGAATTTTTTGTCTTTAATACCGAGAAATCGGAAGAATACTGTCTTTTGTTTTATATATTTTAAACATCATTGGTACTTGAAGATTACCAATTTGCTTTTATTTTTTCTCTGTTAAGCTTCGCTAATTAAAAATCAACGAAAGTTCCTCAAAAAATCCCGGAAGTCACCTGGATTTTTTTAATTTTACAATCTTGCGCTTGCGCAAAACATTCACGCTAACGGGATCTTTAGTTTATGTTTCCACAATATCACATCTGCATGAATAAACTCAGAAATACGGGTAAATTTTCATTGGACTTTTGCTATATATTCAGTTCATATATATTAATGATTTCTTATGAGAGAAAGTATAAAATAACAAATATAGATGTACATTTCAACTAAGTACTTTTGTCTTCGTGATGACGATAAATATTTGATTACATGCAAAAAACGTACATTATATTTGTTAGGAGAGTGAAGAAGATAGAATATGTTTTATCATTAAAAATAATGTCCTACGGACCCAGTTTTACAAAGAAAATACGTGTACATTGGTGAAAAGGTGTTGAATTCTTCCATTCTATGGATTGAAATTTGTAGTTGAAAGGTATTTGCAGTCTCAAAAAGGTTTGTTGTGATGAATTTGACTGTTACCTTCAAGGCAACTTCATTAACTTTCTCCAAAAGCGTTCCGGAGCGATTCTGCAATTTTCTGCTAAACTACGGGCTTTCTATCTGTGATGAGGGCCTTTCCCGAGACACAGATTATTAAAAAAAAAAGGAAAGTGTAGTGAAATTAATAGCATTATTCAAGGCTTATAGCTTCGTTATGTAAATGTCAATAATAAGGTGTGTCTGTGTACTTATTTCGGAAATGTCTGATATGCAATGTCAACCCGTGCACGCACGGGCCAAAGTCTAGTGTTCGTAAAAATTAAGGATGTCAATGTTATTACAATGGACTAATCGATTTATCGGAGGCTTTTGTCGAGGGATAGTCGTGTACTCAATGGTTTGTTTGATACTGCGAGTTCTTCAAATAATGTAAGTCTCATACACCGTATTGTTAAGTCAAAGACATTTTAAAAATCAGAATTATACGTATTTAATGTGTTTTATTCAAAATTTAATCAAACCATACATATTATCTGAATAACCGTTAACAAATGCATTGACGTTTCCTTTTTGTTTTGACGCTAACACAATCATGATAATTGAGCTAAATAACATCTACAGCAATTTGATTTGTAATGTAATTTGAATCACTTCGTATTTCTATCGAAATGTAGTATAGTTCGGTGATCTTTTTTACGCTGGAGTAATTAAGGAATAAGGAATCATTCTTTGAGTATTATGAGGTGATAATTTCGGTCGGGGCGTGGTCAAATCCAATGAAGCCCTAAGGGATTTATGATAGATTTGACCACATTGCGACCGAAATTATCTCCTTATTATATTAAAAGAATGATTTATTACATATATTTGTATTATATTCAATTTCTATATTTTAAATCAACATTTTTACAACCACTATTTTTTCATGAAGCACATGTTATGTATTACTACACGGCGCAGCCAATACCGTGTCTCGGTTATGCTGTAAGACACGCCCATTTGTGAAACTAACGTTTTATGAAGTTATCGGGTTTTAGGGTTAAAAAATGATTGGTAATTTTATCACAGACAATGACAGCTGAAAATGTAAATATTTTAGGATATAAAGAAGTCTAACGAAATTCATGGTATGAATTTTTTTATTTTTTTTTTACAAAATTAATTTGTTAACATCCTTTATTTATTTATTGTGAAGAAATCAGCAGCTCTGAATTTGTTTAATACATGTGAATGCATAAATAATAATGTATCTGTGTTTTCTGTGATCAAACACAGAGTTTATAATTTATTTATTTTTTTACATTTTTAGAGTACCAGTATTCTCTTTACCCTGTCCAATGAGCACTGTTTCTTCAAGTATGCAGATTTATTTCTGTCTGTAACATAAGCTTCAAATGCATTTTTCATTATTCTCAGTGCAAACCGAAGAGAAGAGCATGCATGTGCTTTGACTCTAAAACTCATAGTCTTCAATTAGAATACATATCGTCATTACGCTTTGAAAAAAAAATGTATTTCAAGTCGATAAGTCGATATATTGGTTTCAAAGGTTTAGGTGTTGCTTGGTGGTGGGGGTGGTGCTGGAGGTGGGCTACTTGGCTCAAGTTGGGTTGGCGTGTAAACTCCGGCTACAGAAAACGAAAGCCAGTATCATTAACACAATTTCTAACAAACACAAACGATCTACTTTAAAATTATTTTTTTGCGTATAGAAAACTGTAATTAAGGATGATATTTACTCAGCACTTTAAAAACAGTTACTGATGATAACGAAAAAAAACCCGTCATTTATGATACAGATCTTTGATTGAAATATCATTTTTTTTAAACGTAGGTCAATGACTTTTATGAGTTAGTGATCTTTAAATATTTTTCTATTAAGAAATTTCTTAAGAAATACTACAATGATTGAAATTGTTCTCATTGTTAAAATGTAGCAAATAACATAACTTTTTCAAACATGAAATACAGTTTATGATTGAATTTACTTTTTGTGTTTAAAACCAAATTTATCCATGCCATTGAACCAAAAACAAAAAACAATGCATAAACTAACTTATTTCACATGCCAGTATTATAAATGTTCAATTTCACTATTGCATTCGTTTTACTTCTTTTGTATTAAAATCTGCTGCATCGATATATGAGTTTGGTCTCGGAAATAAAGGGAATATATCTGTAAATACTTCATCTGCGTTACCTGATCATACAAGTACAGATATAAAAAAGAGTCTACGAAATGTACACTATAGAAACATACATAGTATTTGGTATACCAATGTCTTTACCTTCCATAGAGAACAGGTCAGGACTTTGAGGGGACCATTTTCCTGGAATGATTGAATTAAGATTTAGTGATAAATGAATTAATATCACACATAATAATTCAATAATTTGAAACATGATATGCATATCCAAAGTGATTGCAGTGTTTATATGCTATTTTGCCTTTACTTAGAAATTGAACTTAATGTTGGAGGTAAAATGAAAAAACAAAACAAATCGTGTGTGTGTGTGTGTGTGTGTGTGTGTGTGTGTGTGTGTGTGTGTGTGTGTGTGTGTATTTAATCATTAATGATTGTCACAGAATTTTTAAACTAATAGAATCTACTCAGTGACAGAAAGCAAAGCAGTTTGAATTATACATTTTTCTAATGTTTGTTTCATACACTATACCTGGTCTGACTAAAACACATATAAAAGATAATAATTACTGTAAGATACCAACGATGTGAACAATGATTAAAATTACATTACTTTAATAAAACTAGTTCAATAGTTCAATGGCTACATGCACCTATCAGTTTGAATTGAAATTGGTTTTTTTCTTCAAAATATGTATTTAAAAGAACTCTTTGACTATGCATACTTGCAAAAGTATAGTTTTACAACATACCTCCTTTGAGATGTCGTTTTGCCTTTATGAAACCAATGACGAAACAAAGGAAAAATATGGAACATAGGACGATGGAAAATAACCCGATAGCGCTGACACTGGCTGCTGGGTAGTTGTGAGTTGGACAATCCACATACGATATATCGCATCCAGACCTTGTGATGATATTTTGACATGCTGGATCTGTTTATGATATCATTTAATGTTATTATACTTTCATGTTAAATACTGAAATCTGATTGGTTTATACGCAGTTGTTAATCCGTTTTATTACCCTCAGCGTTAGCAACACACTTGGCAACGGGTAACACAACGAATTGGTACATGTGGGTAATTTATGCGCATACGGTTCACCGTAGATTTCACGTCATTTCTGTGTAAAAGCAGTAATAATTTCTCTAGAATTAAGATATTCACTATAATAAAAAAAATAGTGCCTGTTTGGGAGGATGATTTCCTTGGGGTGTCAATTTCAACTGTTACCCTCCCAAACAGGCACTATTTATATAATACCAATTATGAATTATGATATTAATGCAAGGTTGTTTTCACTCACAAAAAAGTCACTGCGTCTTGAAAAAAAAGCCTTACATTTATATAGTTCATAGAACCAAAATTTGGTCTCTGGACATCCCTCTGAAAAATAATAACAGCTGTGGTTTTTTAATTCTCCGTCAGAGATTTCTAAACAATTACCTACAAAAAAAAATAAGAAATTGCATTTAGTAAAAGACATGTTTGACTTTCAATGTTACATGCCGATATAAAAATAAGCGTTTATAGATGAATTTTCAGTTATTTCAGACTTCATCTGAGACAAAACCTAAGTATTTTCAAAACATTGGTATGCAATTGTTTTGAGACAAAAATAAATTGAAATCAAACTAACAATGCAGAAACGGCTGTGGTGTCTTACAAAATGCTGAATAGACGTTCGGTGACACATTAATAAACACACAAACAAATATCCCTGCAAAACTGCTTACATGGTGATGTCCATAGGGATTTGTTGACTGGTCCTGAGGCAATCAAACAGTGGTACTTGTTTTATTCACTGTTTTGATTGTTAAATACTATTTATTACACTTAAGTAAAAGTAGTTATCATTAAATAACAGATGGCGAGGACAATCAATCAAAGTTTTATACCTAATTACATGTAACAAATGTATTCGAAATAAATTTGCAGCTTTCTTTCTTGTTTATGTTTATAGAAAACTAGCGAAAGTTGCAAAAACGCTTGTTTGAGTATCAAATATTGTCTCATTGTCCTAGTCACTTGAATTTATTTAAACTATTGCATGCAAAAAAATCGCATGCATGCGTACAGGTTCATGTACATATTATATCTCTCTGTTGGTTTTGGTGCAACAGTTGTAGTCGTATGTCCAACATTTTCCATATTTGCTTAACCCCATCCATGTGAAATGTATATTGTTAGATGATACACGAAGGTTGCTTTCTCTAGAAAGTTAACTCTAGTAATGTGTATATTATGTTAATTCTCAGAGGCAATATTTTTTGGAAAACATTCAATGGTATTATTCGACACAGTTATGTAGAACCGTTTTAATAAGAGCTTGGCTTTTTGGTGGGTTGTTACTATTTAGTTGGCGCATCCAAGCAAGCTGTCAAATGTTGGCATACTTTGTTCTTTATCGTATCGAGATGCGCACCAATGTTATATGTTCTGTTTTGTAAAATTGATGCTGTTTCAACTGAAATGCATATATTCACAATTATTCAGATCTACAAAGTTTACATTAATTTTCCATATCATGAAAATACGTGTAATTACGGAAAGCATATAACATTTTACATGTTCTTTATATGTTTACGGAAAACAGCAGCATCTTACATGTATATATTCATTTTAGAACATTGCTTACCTTTGTCGACAATTCCCATTTCACCATCATAACAAAATTCTAATAAATAATGTATGTTATATCTAGATCTAAGACACATATATTGATTGTTTCCATTTGTATCATTTCCACAGCGAAGTCTGTCTGATGCCTCTTTAACTTCACTTTCACTCTTTGGACACTCGGTGACTTCAGTAAATCCTGTGATGAAAAGGAAGCAATTTTCACATTTTCAACTTCACATTGCTGTTAATTAGTGTAATTGTCTGTTTGAATAGTAAATTAAATTCAAAACTTGATCATATTTATTAATTGTCTACATTAGTTGAATATTTCATACTGTACAATTCTTATGTAGTCCACATAAATTTTAGGAGAGAGAGAGAGAGAGAGAGAGAGAGAGAGAGAGAGAGAGAGAGAGAGAGAGAGAGAATTGTTGTACATATAAACAAAAATATAAACTACATTCACGAGATGGGTAACTGTTAAAAAAGGATGTTTGAAATAGAATAAAGAAATAAAAACATCGCAATCCAAAACAAAATAGAAAAGAAACGGAATAGAGAAAAAACTAAACCATATATACTACAGCTTATTACATATTTCGGATTTTATACTCCTTATTTTAACATTTTTTCCATTTAGGCATATTGTTTCTGATTAAAGTCTTTCTATTATACCATTTTCCAATGCATGAATAGTTGGCTTTATGTTAACTTTATATATAAAAGTAAAAATTTATTGCTTCACAATTAAAACTACCAGTAAAAAAATTTTTATTTTTTTTATTTTTATATCCCAATTTGTTTTTCCTTAATATAACTATAATTGTTTTTATTGTTATTTATCTTTCACTCGAGTTTAACTGATTTATTCTTTAATCAATACAAAAGTTACAGATGCCATTTACAGTGATGCTAAAATATATCTTCAAAAAAAATATATGTTCTATGTATTAGCGTCATGCATGACACTTTATGAAGCGTTTAATGGATAATATTTACATTCTATTATGTTTTTCCATTAAATTCAGTGATGTTTAAATGCCTCTCAATGCAACATCTATTCACTGCGTATGAATTTACAAGTCATATACATAAGTAGTTCTCAAACAGTGATTTCTATGTTATCGGTGAACAAATATTTTTTTTAAATGTTGTCAAAACACCATGAATTACAGTTATTGGACAAATTAGTTAACTTTATTGTTAAAAGCAAAATTTTAAGAGTTATTAATCATGAATTATATTTTCATGCTCGTCGAGCTCATCTCAACAGTCTATTAGATAACCAGTTTAAACCGGTTTTATAAAAAGCAGTTCTTGCTGTTACTAATTTACTTCTTTCGTTATCTGCAATTTATATCGAATTATTTAAGTAGATAATGAATTTCATCAGTAAGGGAATGTAAATATAAGCATTAAATGATTAATATTTGACGTCGTCGTGTTAATAACTGCCGTCAGGGTGAGCAGACAAATTATCATAACGCGCTAACGCGCGTTTTTCAATTTGTCTGCTCACCTGACGACCGTTATTGACACGACGACGTCAAAAATTGATCATTCAATGCTATAATGTATGTGACAATGAATATACATTGAACAACTTTTTTCAGTAAAGTTTATTTGAATATGTATATGAAGAATAGGATGAAGGATATAGGTACGAATGTCTTACAACATTTTGTGTTCTTGCGAAAATGATATATGGTTTTTAAAGGCCGTAAGAAGAATCGCATCTATCTTTGCGTGTGTTTTGCTCAAAGTGTTTCATAAAATCACGCAACGTTTTACTATCATTGTACAATTTATCAGCTTCAATTTGCATTTCTTTGCCACTAGTATAAACACACTGTATAAACATTTCTGTTTCAGACCAAAATTGACCTTGGATGCTGCTGCACTAATACCCCCTCGGTCTCTGCTGATTTTAATATTTACTCCATATTTATGCATTTATATAAACCGGTATATATATATATATATATATATATATCCCTCTGCCTTGCACGATGCAATGCATGAACACACGAGCGCTGCAGGTTCAATTGCATGCGTGTACCTTCAATCGTCTGATCGCCTGATCATACGCAATATCTTATTGCATTATTTTATAACACTTGCTTTCATTGTACAACAATTGCATATAGAAGCAAGATATATCGCAAGATTTAATGCGTTTGCATTGCGCTTTATATCGTGTAAATTTCGCAAGAATACTTTTTTATATGCGATTATTTCGACTACAGTTTACGATCCCAATTTGTGTTTTAAGTCGCAAAAATATTTGTCACATCTGCTCGTGCGCCAATTATGAAAAGGCCTTAAGTATCATTTTTTAAGTAACGTGGAAAAAATAAACCCTTGTAAATTTCCACCCGGGTCAAATTTCTCTTTGGCCTTAAGAGGTGCTACTGTACCAAATTCGACAAAGACGTCAGAAGTCAGATAACGTTTAATCGTACTTTATGCTAATTTCAATAGATATATTTCTTAGAAGCAAATTAAGCAAATATGACAAATGTGCTTTTTGATGAAAAAAGACCTTGTTTTAAACATTGACAGGTGCATTAAGTATTATCAGACTTATGAATACACCCTATCCTTTTTAATCCTGGAAATTTGTCATAAAATAAACCGCAAGAAGTGTTATTTTTTAAAATTGATTACGTTGAAAGAGGGACATCAATATTTGACAACTTTGAAGAATACAAAACAGTTAGAAGTTAATACAATTATTCAGATATGCTTACCGTGTCCAAGGAGTTCAACATGAGAAAACAACGTGCTAAGAAGAAACAGGATAGTGACATTTCCATTCATCTAAAAAGAAGAAAAATAATTCCCGTGTTGCCTTTGAAGAGTCCTTATAAAACTATATAAAATGGAAACTTTATTAACGTTATGTTTTTAAATAGACAATATAGAGAATTCGTCATAAAATGAATGAAGATAATATTCCTGAAATAAACATCATCAGAACGTGGTATCATCTTTTGTGAGCTCACCGAGACGAAGTCGGGTAGAGCTTGATATGCTATACCCCCAGAATAGGCGTCCGGACCTGGTTAAGGTTTAAGGAGCAGGTTATAAATCAAGTTATTTCTTGTTCTTCCTTATCCAATTTTGGCGCATCTGGACCTATTAATGAACTTAATAAACATTGATGCTTAACATGGGTCATAAATTTCAGATGCTGCGGGAGGTTAAGGTATTTAGAGCAAGTTAAAGTTTTTGAACCAGGTGACCTTTGATGGATCAAGCTAAGTAACTACTTGTCCTATATTAACTAAACTTGCAGACATGGTATGTCTTATGATATTTATGCACTTGAAAGGCTTGAATTCTGAATCTGAGCCATATGTTTTGGATACTGGATGATGTTTAGGTTTTTGGAGCTGGTGCTCTTTGATGACTATGTCGTACTTACAACTGGTCTTAACTTCACTAATCTTGCATGGATGGTGCGTATTATGACACTTATGCACTTGACAGGCTTGAATGCGGAATCTGAGCCATTGGTTTTGGATGTAGAAGAGGTCCAGCTTTTTGAAAAGGTAACATGTTTATGTAAATACTTACTTATTCACACTTGCATAGTTGAACTATGTAAATGATTCACAGAGGTAACTTCAGATACTAGGATGATTTTGATTATCTAGATGCCTAAGCAGGTTCCAGAGTTTAGAATAACCAAAATTGCGTTCGAATCTTGAATCTGGTTACAAAATGAAGTGTATTTGTTCATATCTGGTCAGACCTTATCAGTTAATTTAACTATGGATATGTAAATAAAGGTACCTTAAGATACGGAACTTGATCTTGGTTATCATAATGCTGGAGCAAGTATAATTTGTTTTTTCAGCACTGAAATGCGGGTTTGAATGTCGCACACAAATGCTGATCTGACCATTTTCATGGTTTAATGTAACGTTATTTGGATTTAAAATCTCCCCTCCTTATACATACGCTTTTATAAAAAAATTCACACTTCAAAACATTTATTGTACAAAACTTTACTAATACAGTTTACATCTTTTTTTTACGTCGTAATAACATAACCAATTGTATACACTTCTTTCATATCAGAAGCGAAAGGAAAATAGGCTTCTGTTTTGCAAACAAACACAAAAGACATGTAAAACAGTGATATCAATGCAGATATGAAAAAACGTATAGTAAGGAATACGAAACGATGGTCATGTGTTCCAGATATGCTGTCTTGTGTAACGAAGCTAATTGATTTATAAAACCCTCTGCTTATATTCGACAGAGGAAATCAAGGTTAGATGAAAACTAATATAGAGAACATGTCTTATGCATATGTGTAAAATGAGCTATTGTGTAATATTTAAATGCAATGTACTCTCTAAACATACCACGCGTCGTTGATGACAGTGAACATTTCTTTAGTTCAAGGTGATGTTATCTTACAGTATTTTTTAATAATCAAATGTCATACAAAGTGAAATAAAAAGATAATTATACATACCTTAATTTTTCTAAATTAAAATACTGAGAATAAAATACCTCTCAAGTTTCCTCAAAAATATATGCGTAATTGTTTTCTTTACCTGGTACTAGATTACAACAACGCGGATGTTAAATTCCCCTGCTTATGATTTTCTTTAAATATCGAATATTTTGGATTTAACCAGGCGTAAATTAGGAAACTCGTGAGGATATCTGATTATGAAATTCAATGGGGTCTTCAGCATTCGTTTACAATAACGTAGGGTTTTCTTTATTAGATATTTGGATCTAATTTCGTATTTTTATTAAACACTGTATGGCGGGTAAATGTAGAAATAGATCGCCAGCGCGTGTATTTGATATTCAACGTATCAAACAGTTATTTTGTTTAAAACAACAAATGCATCATCCAAATTTTTACCGCTAATGCTTGCAGGCGCTATAAACTTTATGTCAACTTAAGAAGTTCTCTCCCTGTTCACGTTAGAGATTCTATTGACATGAAGATCCCCATTCTCACTGAGTTTAGTTCATTTTCTCTTGTGATGCATGCAAACTAATACTTTAGATTTTGGGCCAAAAGAAAAACAAACTTGCACTAGTTTTATTTTGATTATAGCTACACGTAATAAAAACTACATATTTCAAAATGTAGGTTTGCTGACTGGGATTTTTTTTTCTCTTCTGAGCACAAGCGCATGAAAAATATTCCAATATCACTTCAAAAACTACCTATATGATAGATCATAATGCAATATTGACTTTTGAAAGTAATGTGTTTGCAGTATATTTTAAGTTGGATCAGTAAACTGTACGAAGTATGTGCGAGTTATTCCCCATTACATACTATCAACACACGAAAAAAGCTTTTCTACGCGTTTTGCGTTCCTTATACTTAGTATTTAAAGTGTGTATAATCTATGATCCCGTTGAATTTCGTACATACTGCATTTAGTGTCCAACAATTTTTCTTTTACTGATTTTTGTTGAAATGATAATATTTTGCGAATAAGATACTTTTGTGAATATACATGCGTTAAAGACTTATGATTATTGCCTTGCTTTGAATAAAAAACCCAAGACATTGTGCTTATTTAACACATCTTTGCATGTTTTTGCTTTCATCTGAAGACTTAGAGATTTTCAATTTAGCTAATATATTTAAAGTGTTAGAAAAGTGCAAACAGTGGTATAGGTAAGTGTTGCTAATAAATATAGTGCTACACGCGATGCGGTTGTATAAAAACGTTATTTTACACATTGTAGAAGAAACATGTGTATATTTGAACCTGCACTTTTTAACAATAGCAAAATGTTTACAGTTAAGTTTCAAAGACAAATTTGTTAACCTCAAAGTATAAAGTGGGTATCCATTGTGTTTAAATCAAGTCCAAACAAGCAACTGACAAGATTATTTTTAGCATTAGAATATTTTCTACAAAAATGATAGGCATCTTTTTTCTTTTCCACAAGAACAAAGTGGGCTACATATAGTATAGCGTTTGAATAAGTCAAAATTAAGTAGGCAGTTGTGTCTTAACTAAGTGTAAATAATATTAGTATATATAACGTTAATCACATGCACATTTTGAAGGTTGTTTTAAAACATTTTTTTAAAAAAAGTCTTAAGAAATATTTTTATTGAATAAGTCTTTTTCATATTTTACAAATATCATTTTCGGACAGCGCGTAGTACAAATGGCCTATTGAATACAATTTGCATATAGGAATATCATATTAACCTTTGTTACGGGTATTGTATTTTGAAATGTTTTCTTATCTCTTAGGAACAAATTCTCAGGCATTTGTTTAACATTTGAACAGATAAAAATATAACCTTTGTTTTGTTGGACTTAATTTAAAAGGTCATCTGTGTTGGTGTTACTAAAAACAAAAAATTGATATCAAGTTATTCACTTATTACAGTTTTAAACCAAGCCAGAGTCAATTTATTGTTTATTGTATTGTTTATCGTTTGAAAATTTTAAAAGTTATTGTATTGATATTATCTCATATATCTTGATTAATTTCTAATGATGAGAAACATTAATATCTATACTACTATATTATAATAATATACTCGAATTTTTTGGGCTTTAATACCGATAAATCGTACTGTCTTTTGTTTAATGTATTTTAAACATTATTGGTACTTGAAGATTACCAATTTGTTTTTATTTTTTCTTAATCATTCTTCGCTTATTAATAATCAACGAAAATTCCTTTAAAAAATCCGGAAATCGTCTAGATTTCTTGGGTTTTACAATCTTGCGCATGCGCATTACATTTAAACTAATCGCAGGAGGCTCTTTAGTTTATGTTTCCACAATATCAAATTTGCATGGTTAAACTTAGAAACGGTATTACAAATACGTGTAAATTTCATTGAAAATGTGTCATATATGCTGTTCATTAAAAGAAATACGGGTATAACTCTAACTTTGTGCAATAAGTATGAAAAATCCCGAGAGTTCCGAATGTCAACATGGTGTGTAAATTCGAAGCGAGTAAAAATGTTGATGAAAAGTGTTTAATTCTCCATTAATATTGATAAAATAAATTGTCGTGCCCGGGGAGTGTTTTCTCTACATAGCTCTCCCAGAAATAGATTGTGCAGAAATAAATAGTCAACTCTTTATTTCTATGACAGGTTTTCTTCAAATAGATAATGGATGGTTCATTAATCAAACTCATTTTTCAACAATCATTCAAAAGCATATTAAATTCAATGATTAAACATATTTTTTTTAATAAAAGTCAATTATATTGTACTAAGATTTGAGAAAATTGAGTTAAGTTTTGTAATATTGAGCAAAATTTACGCCATGCATTAAAACATCAAAACAGATGAAATCATTCTGACAAAGAAACTGTTGAAACGCATTCACTCTACAAAACGATATCTTCTGGGGTTTTTTTTTACAAACATTGACATCAATACTTAATGATATTTAACAAAAATCATTGATAGAGAAAATAGGGATAATTATGCATGTACAATTGTGCACGTATATATTACATGCACAACACAACACTATTGTTATTATTATGCCGACTGTTGAATATACTGACAATTGCTTGATGTCAGTCGTATATATCTATGTGTTATATATATATATATATATATATATATATATATATATATATATATATATATATATATATATATATATATATATATATATATATATATATATATATATAAGGAGTGAATTTAAAATTTATTAGTTTTATACGATATAAAATGGTTTTAGGCAGTTTACGCTTTATAAACCGCGAAGCGGAATCTTAAAGAGATTGGTGTTGGTTTCCCGAAAATATAGGCATAATTTTGTCTAGGTCCTGTTTAGGAATGATTTCTTTGTGTTTGATTGGTCGTGAGAGGCCATTTTGTAGGTTTTTCTTTAGTTTTCTATCTAAAACATTTTTACTTTCTAAATTCTCGGTCACATACAATATCAAATTGTCGTCTAATATCATGAATGTGACGGTTTAATGCTGACCTTATGCTTTTGAATGTATTGTTATGATATTCAGACGCTTGTTGTTTGGTTATAGATTGAGATCTTTTTTCATTTGGCCTTGGTGCAGCCTCTGCATAGAACTTTTCAAGATGGCTATTGAGCTCAGGTGCAGAAATTGAATGAAAGTTGGTTGGCTACCCAAGAGCCTCAACACTCCATTCTGTAATGAAATTTGAAACTTTGGTTTTGAACATATCAAATTATGTATCATGCTTATTTACATGTACATAAATCCAGATAGCTTAATGTTAAAGCAACCCAATTCCCGATCTGGATGTACAACATGTAAGTGATGATGACTTGATATTTTCAATTTAAGCACTTCATTAAATATTCAAATCATAAATTCACCTTGAAACAAATTTAATCCCACTTAGTGTTAGATTTTGTGGATTTTGACTGTCTTCTTTCTTTAAGATCCTGTATTTCTGCATCACTGACAGATTATTAAATGTTTAGAAAATTTCAATTTTTTTTCAAGTGTCATTAAAGTTAAGGACATACTTTATTTTTTCTCACCATTTGATTTTATATATTTATTCATTATAAGTGAATGATATCCATTTGAAGATGCCTAAAAATATTATAATTTTCCTTATTTTTAAGCTTGTTACCATAGCAACGGTGCTAACTTTTCATATTTAAATCTTTAATTGCACAATCATAATAGTGTTTACCAAAAATTCGAAATTTGGCACTTTTTCTTCAAATTAGATGAAAAAAAAACAGATTTTAAAATTTCTGTTTAGATACCATGGAAACACACTAAAAATATGAATTTCTCCAGTAATTGTTTTTTTTTCCTTTGAAAAATGACAACTATTTTTAATAATATATTCTACCCTGGAAACCCCAAGTTCTGCACATTACTCACAATATGTTCTCAAATAAGCATTAAAATGCCATTTTTACATCTTTACCCTCAGTTACCATGGCAACTGGACCACATAGCAACAACCAAATGTGGTTAGGCTTTTTTATTCACCAAAGTCAATCAAATTGTCAAGTATGAAGAAAATCCGTGACTATGCGTGGCCAACGAATTTTGATTTTTACATAGAATTGATCTTAAATCTCTTGCTAAAGGATGGCTCTTGCAGCATCACTGTCGTGTATCCGCGCCGGTAGTGACGTGTTTGGATAAAGTGAAAATGGTGGTTCCGTTTGCTTCTTGATAAGTTTTCGTGTTATTTAAGGCTTACATTGTCTACTTTTACATGAAAAAGATCGTCAGATCTATTTAAAAGTGCATAAAATCTTTAAAATTCTACGAAGTTTATGTTAAAATTATGTAAATAAGCAGTTCATGTCGATTAATTGTGAACAACGGAACAGGTTTGGATGACCTTGTTTTTCAAAATAGGAACGGTTTGGATACGCATCTGATACGGTTTGGATGTAATTAATTTGTGAGTGTAAACAGCTCCTTTAATTATCCCCTCGCGAAGGGGATATAGCATCGCTACTATGCGATATACATGCCCTCACTGAAAAGCATGCTTTCAATATAATGGATATCGTCATGTGATAGACATATGAAGTCACATTGTTTAAAAAAATAAACATACACGTTAAAGACTTGTGCATTTAAGCCAACAAAACTTAATATACCGTAATTTGAATTTCAATTTTACACACGCTCCAAATAACTTGCAATTGGCTTATAAAAATTGCATACATGGTGCTTTACAGATATGTTAAGTATATTGTATAATCAATCCATCGATTTTAATTTCGAAAGATTTAGCCTTACCAAAATCTTTACCGACACAAAAAACATGTGTTTACGACAGTTTCAATTGTTATGCTTCTATATCGTTATCGGCTTTAAACGTGAAAACGTCAAAAAATCAGAAGGGATCAGTCAAATACAGAATTATACCAACTTTAAAAAGCTTAAAGTCTGTAAAATCATCTAATGATACAAATATTTTTTTTCTTTTAAAATTAAAACCATATAATATATCGATACACTGCACAGAACAAACCGTGATAACGTGGATATTTTTAATTATTGGTATCCTGATATGGGTTTCATGAAAATGAAAAAAAAAAATATTCTCTCTTATACAGAGTAACTTATCAAACATCATGCTTGTCTATTTTTTTAAATTAACAACTGAAACGTTCCCAAACAACTTTTTAGTTTTGCAACAGCCTAACAACTGCGCTTTGGCAAATTTTTAACAATGAAATTTTAATCATTATACTTTCATGTTAAATACTAACGCGGGTTTTGTACTTTTTCTGCAGTAACGCCACCTTCATTTCCCGCATGAGTCACCAAAACCTCTTGATATACATAGATACATATTTATTGTTTTGATTTTCAGGTGAGAATTATGATTGAATAAAATTTAATGTACATATAAAATGGCGATGTTTACCTAGGTCTCGTCATCACTTGAATTTTTTGGACCAACTATTTCTAACAACAGAGTAAATATATGACTTGGCAGACATCTATGGTACTTTGTATTATATCAGTATAATCACTGGGAGTGAAATAATTGTAGAACTTTCTTTGTCTAGCGATTTACAGGCTTGGTATTGAATGTAAACGAGGCTCACTTTCATAATATTATTACCAAGCACGTTCTCCGTTCAACTTACTTCACGATTATAAATATCATATCAGAATAACTAAAAAACACATCATATAGTCGCTTGCCATAAAAGTAGTAGATAGTTGTCTGTTAAGGTGTTCATATGATATATTGCTTTTCAGGTTAACGTTAAAGGTGAAAAACTTTTTTTTTTTTTTTACATTTGATTGTGTTCCCCATGTTTCAACTCATATTGTCTTTATAATTTAAAATTAAAGAAAGTATTCTTTTGAAATCATAGTAAAAAAAAAGATTTGATATAACTATATTTACATTTTTCAATGTTTTTTCATTTGATAATATATAAATAGTGCCTGTTTGGGAGGGTAACAGTTGAAATTGACACCCCGAGAAAACCATTGTCAACCGACTCGAAGCGGAGGTTGACAGTGGTTTTCGGAGGGGTGTCAATTTCAACTGTTATCCTCCCAAACAGGCGCTATTTATTTTGTTATACTGAATGTCTTTATTTTTAAGAAAATTTTACTGCTTTTATATAGGAATAACGTGAATTCTACATCTAACCGTACGCGCAAAATTTTTGCGCATGTAACATTTTTTAATGTTACCCGCTGCTAAGTGCGTTGCTAACGCTGATGGAAATAGAAAATATTATTAACTGCGTCTTAACCAATCAGATTTCAGTATTTAACATGAAAGTATAACAACACTAAGTATCAATTTGTTCATATTCAGTCCAATAAAATCAAATGACGTTTGCTTATTAAAATATTTAAAAGTACAATTGCTGTGAATTAAGTTAATATAAGTAATAAGGAATCATTCTTTCGATATTGTGAAGTGTAATTTCGTTTCGAGCTTTATTGGGTTTGACCACGCCCCGACCAAAATAATCAACTCATGATATTCGATCAAAGAATGATTCCTTATTCGTTAAATAATCAATTTCTGATCAATTATACACTAAATATACCATTTTATCAGAGAAAAAACGTGCTTGTCTAAAGAAATAAACTTAGGCATCCAGTTTTAGTTCCAATCGAACATGTGGAAGTATTTTGGTTTCATAACGTTTATAAAAATGTCGGACAGGAAAGAAAAATTCATCGTCTATATATTAAGTTCTTTTCACCTGACTTAAAATACATCTTTTGCATGCTGTGTAATTTGAATGACCCACTATTTTTTTAAAAGATGTATCTTCGGTTGCACATCGATAAAATGCAAAGTGCTCTCATTATGTCTAAAATATCAAAAATCCTATAATTTTTAATTATTCAAACCGTACCATTTGCACAATTTATATTTTAGCATCCAAACCGGAATAATTTATTTATCCAAACCGTACTACTTCTTTAGCATGTGCATGAAGTTATTGCTATATTTATACATATTAATGTATTAAAAAGACATCGGTTTGATTTTATTTGGTTAATGTAATGTTTTAAATTAATTTTGGCTGCTTCAGATTTTTAGTATGTGTTATAATATCTACGTAATCTAGAAATAGTTCTTGGTTTTAGCGTTAAAATGACACGTTAACGATTGATTTTTCTACAAATAAGTCGTTTTTATAATCGATGAACGAAAATAACGCACACTCTTTTCAACTGCAAAACCTTCAGAAAAATATGAATGACTATTACGATATTTTAATTAATATTTACCCCGTTGTCGATAGAAAAAAGGACACAACACTCATTGTTTTTGCAATGGATACGCCATTTTCACGTTATCCAAACATGTCACTACCGGCGCGGATACACGACAGTGAGCATTGTTTCTTCTGTTTTTATAGGGCAAGCTCCTCCTCTGCTTCATTTGTTGATGTTGAGACATCAAATTCACCATCCAGTAATTGGTGCATTGTGTCCCAATCAATATCTATAATCTCTACAGTCTCCCCTACACCCAGCATCTCAAAATATGTCATGTTGTTTATAGCAGACGACAACAAACCAAACAAATATAATTATAGTTCCATCTAAATTTTGTCTCAATAATATATTTGGTATAAACTTTGTCTTAATTGTTTTAATGAACAATACAAACAATTTTATTTAATGATATTTATTCTTAAAGGTTTAAGATTGTATATAATGTGTATTGTATGATCTGTAATGTAAACAGGAAGTAATGATTATTATAAATTTAAAGTAGTTCGGCTCATGGACCCATAGAAAACATCCTTTATACAATATAAAACACTGTCATGTGACTGGCTCATCCAACGCACAATAGAACAGTATACACGCACGATACGATAGGATTTATACACGAATAGAAAGCATAAAGAATGTTCATGATAAGCGTACAGTGCTGTCATGTACAAATTTTGATTATCAATAATCTAAATTTTTGTAAAGGACAGGTTATCGTGTCGAAGATTTTACTTCTGTTTATTTTGTTCTTCTTATAAATTTTATCGCGATTTTAATCAAAATACTTTCTCAGGGTTTGAATATGGCTATATTGTTCGGAAAAAACTTTTGTTAGGTTCAAATGTTGGTTAATCTCATTTACTCGTTTATCTACGTTTATGATAGTAAAAACGTCAAATGTCTTAGAGTTTTAGATAATTGAATTTCCTCACCTGTCATCTTTATTTTGCTAAAAGCATTTACAGGCATTATATACTTCAAAGGGAATTAATTGGCTAGGTAATTTATTTAAGGATTAACTCAGGTGTCATGGTCTGAGCTATTATTCATTTATCGTTTTACACATGTTACATAATTTTTGTTTTATATACTGTTGAAATTCTTTTGTACAGTAGTCGGAATCGGAAGCCGTCCGGATATCACCGATCTGTATCAAAATTACTGTCAGATCCTGAATAAATGTTGAAACGCTGATTGGACTTTGCTCGGTTACTTTTACCAAATTGAGGGCTACTACCCGAGTGTTGAACGGGTTATAGTACAGCCGAGTGTCGATCGAGTTGTACAGTGGTCCTTATTGGTGGTGCTAATTTTATTGTCGGTAATCGTCCCAAACCTTTCTGGACTGGACATTGCCGGTAAAATCCTTACGGACATTCCGGGAAAAAGAAAAATTGGTGCAGATAACCGGGTACGATCCACGGACCTCGGCCAAGCGAGTTTTCCCAAAACCTCAACTTACCAGGACCCATAGCCTCAACATGGACTGACATGCAGTTCCGACCACAGTGGCAGTTTTCGGCGCCGGTGTGCAGTAGATGTAATCGACGGCATTACAACGCCTGCAACGCTTTGGAAAAACGATGTCACCGATGTGGACAGGGAGGACATTTTGGCAGAGCGTGCGGAAACATTGGATCCCGCACTGTATATAAAACAGAACCGAAAAGAAAACGAGATTTTCAGCGACTCCGAGAACACAACGAAAGAAAGAAACTCGTCATAGCACTTCCGTTCTCCAAGTTAAGTGACGCCGCTTTTAAACAATGTGTTAGTGTTAAGTCTGTTTTAATGTTAGATTTAAAAGCAAATATGAAGAAATTTCAAGAAACTATCGCGAGTTTGAAAACGGACAACTTGCAACTAGATTCAAAAGTGAAACAACTTTCGTCGGAACTGGAAGATAAAGACGACAAAATCAAATTTTATACGGTTTGTCTAAGTGGCGTTGTTTCGGACGGAAGGAAAATGCGATCCATAATTTCGGAGCACCAGTGGCTTCTGGACAATTATGAAATGGAACACATCATCTTGCGATCTATTAAAAGAAAATGTGTATGCAGGACAGAATCGGAGATCGACAGCGAGTTTTTACGTAAAGAACATCGGCGGATAAAGAAATTCGGAATTGACTTTGTGCTTAAATCATAACAATATAACATTAACTTTTTAGTCTTTTTGTAATGTGGACTGTCAATTATAGTTTTGCGTTAATTGTAAAGGAAATTGTTTCATGTATGCGGCATGTGTAAAATGAGTTGAAATTTTATTAGTTTAAGTTTGGGGACCAAACTTTTAATAGCAGGGAGGAGTTGTCATGTACAAATTTTGATTATCAATAATCTAAATTTTTGTAAAGGACAGGTTATCGTGTCGAAGATTTTACTTCTGTTTATTTTGTTTTTCTTATAAATTTTAGCGCGATTTTAATCAAAATACTTTCTCAGGGTTTGAATATGGCTATATTGTTCGGAAAAAGCTTTTGTTAGGTTCAAATGTTGGTTAATCTCATTTACTCGTTTATCTACGTTTATGATAGTAAAAACGTCAAATGTCTTAGAGTTTTAGATAATTGAATTTCCTCACCTGTCATCTTTATTTTGCTAAAAGCATTTACAGGCATTATATACTTCAAAGGGAATTAATTGGCTAGGTAATTTACTTAAGGATTAACTCAGGTGTCATGGTCTGAGCTATTATTCATTTATCGTTTTACACATGTTACATACTTTTTGTTAGACGGTGGCTATTTATAGCCACTGTCTATTGCTACGGTCCTGACCGGAAGGGTATTTCTCACAGGGACCCTAGCGGATAAGGAACGATAACTCTGTTAGGTATTTCCTGTGTTACAGATGCAGTGTAACAGGCAATGTTCACCTCTGATTCGATTTCAGATTTAAACCAATTTACAGCTCTCGCATATTTTAAGCATTTTAAAATAAATAAATATACATATTTGATGGTTTGTTGATAGAGACAGATCGTGTAAAATATTTTGTTTTTCATGAATATTCATGAAGCATCAACATGATCATAGAAATCCCTACGCTGTAACTGCAAAATAGTGCAATGTTTATACTACGTTTTATCTATCTAAATGCTGCTTATATCATGTATATTGTAAGTTATTGGAATAATTTTGTGTTTATTAAAAGAAATCGATGGTTATTACTTTTAAAAATTAAATAAAATAAACAAACCAATTGTTGGGAATTTAGCGTACCATAGCTAATGATAGGCATCACAGGGTTTCCCGCGCAAAGGACACTACACTCATCGTTATTTACGCGTGAAGAAAATAGTGCAATATTTTCTTCTGGTTGATTGAGGGTATATTAAAAGTAATATCATTTTTCTTTGAAATCAAACCTTTTGTAAAGTAAAATAAAAGATTTTCTTTTGTTAAATTACATTAAAATAATCATATAGAAAAGAAAAGGCGACATCGGTGTCGCGTATTAATTTTCGACTGAGCGAGGAAGAAGGCAGAGAAGGACGACAGTTTATGCAGAGAGAACGAAGAAGCCCGAACAAAAGGAAAATCATCGGAAGAGTGACGTCGCAAGGTGAATATGAATATATTACTATACCACGAAGTTGTTTATAAATAGACATATTTGTTTACGTTGTTTATTTTTGAGATAAAAAGCAAAACACCAGAGAGCACTTCGATGGCGGCCATATTGATCAGTTTGCCTTTAATGCATTTTATCAGTATTTAAGAAATAAAGATTTTAAGCATTACTGTATCTTAGAACTGCTTATATATACGACGTGGGTGTAAAAGATTTAGGGAATTGTACGTAAATAGAATATTATTGTTTGTTTTATGTGACAAAATTATAGCGAAGCGAATGTAAACAGATAGTATACAAACATCGAAAGTCGGCCATATTGGAGTTGGATTGAAATATAACTTTGGCCTTTCATACTTCTTTGCTTTTGTACTCTAGATTTTGATTTTATGATTTTTACCTGCTTACATATGTTACAAATTGGTGTATTAATTTTTACGTTTTGTGAAAACGTTTAAATGTACTAGAATTCGCATTTGGAGTTGTTTACATGTTGTGGTAGTTGTGGACTTTGGATGTTTTGGTGAAAACTTAAAAATCTGTGGTTTTTTTTTAAATCTGTTTTCTGATAAATCAGGATTAATAAGATAAAAGCTTTATGAAAAACCTTTTGACATTTCAAAGTTTCACACTAATTCTTTAATTTTTCTGAGAATTTGTGAAAAAATTCAAGATAAGATTGACATATTTGAAATAAATATAATTAAAGTAGGAACTGCTGAATGTCAGAAGTTGAGAATACTAATGAATATTTTAATAGAAATTTACAAGGCATAAGTGGAACATACAAAGTTTAATCGCCCAAATCTGAGAATATTTCAAATGAAAGCAATTTATTAATGCACATTATAACGAACTACTTCAGTTTGACTTTGAGATATGCAACAGCTTGAGATATTTGTTGAGGTATAATTATCAGTTTTCTTATATTTGGAAATTCTGAGAAACTGTTTCAGCTTAATTTTGAGGTATGCATTTGTTGCCATCTGAATATCTGAGAATGTTTGAGAAATTTTGAATTGAATGAGAGCAATTTGATATAAAAACTCTGAGAAACTATATAAGCTTGACTTGGAGATATGCACCAAATTTAGATATTTGTTAACATCAATTTATATGAGAACATTTGAGAAATTTTATATCAAATGAGAGCAATTTTATATGAGAATTCTGGAAAACAATTTTAGCTTGACTGAGAGATATGCACCAAATTTAGATTTTTTTTCACATCAAATCACATGAGAACATTTGAGAAATTTTATATCGAATGAGATCAATATATAACAGTTCTGAGAAACTATATTAGCTTGACTTGGAGATATGCACTAAATTAGTAAATTTAGATATTTGTTCACATTAAATTATATGAGAACATTTGAGAAATTTCAAAATGGATGAGTACAATTTCTTTATTTGAAAATTCTGAAAAACTATTTCTGCTTCACTTTGAGATTTGCAACAACTTCAGATTTTTGTTCAGTGTTTACATCAAATTTTTTTTAGCATATTTGAGAAATTTCTACTGAATTAGAGCGATTTCTATATGGAAATTTTGATAATATTGTGAAACAATGAAATTATTTGTAGTATGATCTTTAAAATTTCTACCTTGACCAATAATTACATATATTTGATTGAACAAATAAGGACTAGGTGCTATAATTTACAGTGTATTAAAAATCAAAAAATACAAATTTAGATTAGAAATAATTATGCGTTTCACTCCTGCATATTACTAAAGTCCTTGAAGAAAGCAACAGTTAGGATAACATTTCAAGTTATTCTTTATAACTCATTGTCTCAAGTTATTGTAAAATACTATTTTGACTTGTTAGCTAAAGAAAAAAAGAAATAATATGGATAATCAAGAGAAAATGACTTGCCCAACAGTTGTTCAAGGAAATTATTCTCAAGGTTCAGACATTTTCCGTTTAAGCTCCAGAGGAAAACAGTGTATGAGTATGAGTTTCACATTTCTTGTATTTTGTCATGCACAAAACAGTTGTACAGTTACAAAGAATGATTTGGATTCAGTTTTAGTGGCTGGTGATAATTTGTATCATGAAATTGTAAAAGAACATTCATTTTTACTTGCCAGTGAGTTGCCAAACTATGTCAAGTTTGAAAGGAACTATTTCTCTAGTGTTGTGCAAAATACATATTATGGAAATATGGCAGAAGAGAATATGTTTCATTCAGAGATGGGTCTTTCTTTAGAACACGCACTTAATCAATCTTTTGCTAGCAGCAATGCATGCATCTTGATTTTTCATTCATCCGCAATAGCTTTGATGTCTTGGAATGGCAGATTTTTTGTGTTTGACTCTCATTGTAGAGGTAGTAATGGCTTGTGTGATCCAAATGGAGTGTGTACTTTAACAAATTTGGATTGTTTTGATGATTTGTGCTATTTTCTAAGAATTCTTTGCAATTCTGTATCCATTATTCCCTTTGAGAATGTTCAATTTGAGTTGAATGCAATGCGCATAAGGTCCTTAAAACACAAACCAAAGACAAAATCTTGTGTTGAAATATACATTGAACATAATTCTAACACAAGAAAAAGAAGTGTGAATTTTGCAAACTCTGGGGTCGATAAAGTCATCAAGCCAAAAAAATGGAAACCAACTACTGTCAATGAAGCAATTCAGAAAGCAAGCTCTGAGAAAGTTGTTCAAGAGACAGAACCAGACAGTCCGATAACTAAGAATATTTCTTCACAAAATTCCAATAAAAGTATTGCTTCTACGCTCAACTCAGATGAATTTGTTGCTATTGAGAACTTTAGGAAAAATGCAAGCATGGGTCCAACATACATATGTTCTTGTTGTACACAGACATGGTTTAGAGATGGTGTAAGAAAAGCAAATGTTTTGCCAAAGTCAGAGTTTACCAAAAACTGTTTATTGGGCATAAAAAGTAATGAAGACATTGAATGGGTTTGTTGCACGTGTCAGAAATACTTGAATCTAAGGAAAATACCTCCGTTATCGGTTAAAAATGGTTGTAAATTTCCTGAAATTCCACCAGAATTGAAATTGACAGAAATGGAAGAACGTTTAATTAGCCCACGCATTCCATTTATGCAACTCATGGAAAAACCAAGAGGAGGACAGAAAAGTTTGCGTGGAAATGTTGTAAATGTTCCCTCTGATGTGAATAAAACTATCAAATCCCTACCTCGCACACTAGCAGAAACTGAAACAATTCAGGTGAAGTTGAAACGAAAATTGCAGTTCAAACATCATGTTTACCATGAATCAGTAAGACCTTTCAAATGCATTGTTGCTCTTCACTGGCTTTTAAGAAACAGTGCTGTATTTCAAAATGAGGGTATTTCAATAAGAGAGAACTGGAATATATTGGAGGAACAAAAAGATTGGTTTGGTTATAATGAAGAAACATTGTCAGACTCTCAATCCAACCAGAATGAAAATGAGGTTATTGATGGTGATGACTGGACAGAAGATGAAAACATTGAAAGTAGGCTCACAGGAAATACAGACACATTGTTACATCCTGTAGATGTCCGATCATCTCAAAAAACATTGTCATTTGCTCCCGGAGAAAACCAAACCCCTCTTGGTCTGTATCAAGATCCACATGCAGAATATCTTGCATTTCCTACTATTTATTGTGGGCAACCACGTCCTTCAAACAAAGACAGAATTGTACCAGTCACATACAGTTCTATTTGCAAATGGGAATTGAGATCTCATGATAGAAGAGCAGCTTGTTCAATGCAAAATTTGTTTTTCAAACTCAAAAAGGTGCAAATAAAGCAAATACAAGACAAAGTCACTCTAGCAATGAGGAAATGTAAAAATGAAGGAAAGAAAATAACAGCAGGACATGTTTTAAATCCAACAACTTTTGACAATATTGTAAGATTAAATGAGGGATATAGGGTTTTGAGAACTCTTAGAGGGTCACCAGCATACTGGGAAGGTGCTAAAAAAGATGTGTTTGCTATGATTAGGCAATTGGGCATTCCAACATGGTTTTGCTCTTTTTCTGCCGCTGAGACAAAGTGGAAAAATTTGCTTCAAATCCTGAGCAAAAGCTTGAACAACATTGATTTGTCTGAGAAAGATGTTGATGAATTGTCTTGGATTGACAGATGTGAACTCATTAAAAAGGACCCTGTAACATGCTCCAGGTATTTTGACCATCGGTTTAGAATGTTTATGTCTCAAATTTTAAGAGGAAAAAATCTCCCTCTAGGAAAAATTGTTGACTTCTTCTATCGAGTTGAATTTCAACAAAGAGGGTCTCCTCATATCCATCTCCTTCTCTGGATTGAAAATGCTCCTATTTTTGGGAAAGCAAAAAATGAAGAGATACAAAATTTTGTTGACAATCATGCAACTTGTTCAAAGAATGATGACATTGCAGAGCTTGTGAATTATCAAACGCATCGACATGCTCGAACATGCAAGAGAGGTGGTAAAAATATCTGCCGATTCAATTTCCCCTTACCTCCTCTGCCAGAAACACTTATTCTTGAACCTCTAAATGATGACTGTTATGAGAAAAATCCAAATGTACAGCAACACTTTCAAAAAATATGTGAGCTTCTTAATGATGCACAATTACTACAGACCATTAAAACTTTTGGTGACCTTCTTCAAAAGTTAGAACTGACAGAAGAAAGTTACATCTTAGCAATAAGGTCATCTTTAAAGTCACCAAAATTGTTTCTAAAACGAGGAATAGAAGAAATTAGGATCAATTCATATAATGAACTTTTGCTTAGGGCTTGGGAAGCAAATATTGATGTTCAGTTTATTCTGGATGGTTATGCATGTGCTTCATATCTTGTCTCATATGTTTCAAAATCTCAGAAAGGTATGTCAAATTTACTCCATGATGCATGTGAAGAGGCAAAAAAAGGCAACTTGTCATTAAAACAGCAAGTCCGGCAAATAGGAAACAAATTCTTGACTCATGTAGAAATTTGTGCTCAAGAGGCTGCATATTTACTATTGCAAATGCCCCTTCGTTCCAGTAGTAGGACTGTGGTTTTCATCAACACAAGTGAACCAGCAAAACGCACATTTTTATTGAAATCCTTTGAAGCACTACAAGAATTGCCCGAGGGTTCCACAGATATAGAAACAGACAATTGGATTAAACGTTATCAGAGAAGGCCAAGGCTTCTCCAAAAGTATTGTTTAGCAGCTTTCGTGTCATCATTTGATGTTGTTAGACCTTCAAAGGATAAACAAAACCAAAGGAGTGATTTCTTACCAGAAGATGAATTTGAAGAGGTGAATGAAGATGAGGCTGATGAAAATGATGCCCAAGAAAATAATCTCATTTTTGAGAAGGAGTATCCTATGAATGATGGTTCAATTTTAAGACTAAGAAAGACTAGTAAGATAATAAGATATGTACGCTACAATAAGGAGCAAGATCCTGAAAATTATTTCAGAGAGCAGCTTATGCTTTTTTACCCATGGAGAAAAGAAGAAATAGATCTGAGGGAAATGGATGGCTCATACGAGACATGTTACAAGAACAATGTTGAAATAATTCTGACAAATAAGATGCCTTTTGAGTTGGACAATGGTATTACCAATGTTATAGAGGAAACAATGGATCATTTTCCTTGCAATCCAGACCACGTTGTTGCAGCAGAAATACAACACAATGAAGCAATAGATGCTGAGGAAGATGACAATGCTTGTCCAGAGTATGCGTGTTTCAATCCAGATTTGGCTGCTGTGGAATATGACCTTGGATTGGACTTGGGAATAAGTAGAAAGCAAGTGGAGAGAAATGATATCTCATTTAATTCAATGGGTAACTCTGAATACAATGCCCTTGTAAGATCACTGAATGATAAACAGAAAATTTTCTTTTATCATGTTTTGCACAAAATCAAAACAGATGATTTGCCAATCTATTGCTTTCTAACAGGAGGTGCTGGTGTAGGAAAAAGTTTACTGACAACATGCCTATTCCAAGCTATTACACGTTTTTATTCAAAAAAAGTTGCATATAACTGTGATGAGGTGAAAGCTATTCTATGTGCACCAACTGGAAAGGCTGCATACAACATTGGAGGTCATACGATACACTCCACTTTCTGCATTCCAGCTAACCAAAACTTGAAATACAAACCTTTAGATGCTCAGCAACTTGATAATATGAGAGTGAAATTTCGAAGCTTGAAAGTTATCTTTATCGATGAAGTTTCCATGGTTGGAAATAGAATGTTCAATTTTATAAATTTAAGACTACAGGATATCTTTGGAAAAGATTGCCCTTTTGGGGGAATAAGCATCATAGCTATAGGTGATTTATTCCAGCTGAAACCAGTGTTTGATGGTTGGGTGTTCGAAGATATTTCTGAAGGATATGGGCCTCTTGCAATTAATCTTTGGACAGATTTATTTCAGATGTATGAACTAACAGAAATTATGAGGCAAAAAAATGATCAGGACTTTGCAAAATTGCTAAATCGACTAAGAGAGGGTCTACACACTGATTCAGACATTGACATGTTGAAAAGCAGAATTTGCAGTAGAGCTGATATTCTTGACATGAATTTTGTTCCTCATCTATATACAACAAATGCGCAAGTGAACAGTCATAATGATGCAGCCTTTGAAATGGCGTTACCTGAAAGTAAATGTATAGTATTGGCATTAGACATGGTAAATGGGGATGTTGCTGGAGAAATCAAAGAACGCATTCTCCAACAAATACCTAATGATCCAAGTAAGACAATGGGATTATTTAAAGATTTGCATTTAGCAACTGAGCACCCTGCTGAAATATGTATAAATGTTGACGTGGAAGATGGTTTAACTAATGGAAGTCCATGCATTGTTAAGAATTTAGACTTCAGAGTTGCAGGTTCCAAGAGATGTAGCATAGTATGGGTGCTGTTTGAGGATCCAAGAATTGGACATGCTTCAAGATTAAAATACAGGCATTTGTACAATGAAAACATTCCAAGTACTTGGACACCGGTTCTTGAAGTGTCTAAAAAATTCACACTTGGTAGACATAAATCTTGTCATGTGACCAGGAGACAATTTCCCTTGCGAATGGCTTGCGCTAAAACCATCCATAAAGCTCAAGGTTCAACTGTCAAACAAATTGTGTTAGATTTGGGAAGTAGAAAGCAAGAGCATATGCACTATGTAGGGTTAAGTCGAGTCAGAAAATTGCAAGACTTATTTATCCTGAACTTGAATGAAAACAAAATTGCTGTGTCAGAACAAGTTGTAATGGAAATGAATCGTCTTCGTCTGGAGGCATCTTTATGGGCCTGTTTACCTATGCTTGAAAACTTGAACTCTGATGTGAAAATAATATATCACAACACAAGGTCTTTGCATTTGCATTATAGGGACTTACAAACTGAGAACAATATGCTTTCAGCAGATATAATTGTTTTAGCAGAGAGTAGACTCAAATCTAGTGACAAGAATGAAGACTACCACTTGCCAGGTTTTTCCATTCAACGTTTTGATTCAAATGTAAATCACAATAATGAAAGACCCTTTTATGGTATAGTTGTTTATTCCAAACTCCCCCTGAAAAACCTGAAGAACCTCTGTTTATGTGGAATTGAAACAGTAGTGTGCTCCATAGAGGTAAATGATGAAATTTTCAATTTAGTATTCTATTACTGTTCACCAAGGATTGCAACAATTGTCAATTTTCAGCTCTATGTCACATCCCTTTTCTATATGGGTCTGTTGAATGCTACACAACCCTTCATTTTGATGGGTGATACAAATCTTGATTATTTTTCCCACAAAGACCTAAAGTCATTAGCAGACCCAACTGGAATTTTGCTCCATCAGATAGTGCACAGTTGTACCACTGATTATGGTAGTTGTTTGGATCACATTTATACTAACAGGCCAGTAATGAATTATTCTCAGGGTATTTCATCTGCTACTTTAGAATCATTTTATTCTGACCACAAACCTATTGTTGCGTATATACCAGTGTAAATTTATGTGTTCTTAAAAATCTGTACTTAAGGAGAAAATCATTATGATCGAAGGTAACAACATGAGTGCAGAAAAATACACAACCCTTGTTTACGTGTATATTCAGTTCTGCAGTTCCTCTATAACTAAGTTTCAGTAAGAAATACAGGGAATCATACTCGGTTAACATCAATATAATATTAAAATGGTCTTTCCAGTTATATGCATTAATAGTTTACATATATTCTTTTAGATGCAGTACAAGACTCTAAAGGAGTTGCTGTCATGCAAGGCCGGTGATGCAGCACCATATCCGACAACAATGGTGAGAGTATGTGTAATCAAAGTTGGCCACACTGCGACTTTCAACAGCTCAAACGGGGAAAAAGGCCAGATGCTGAACTTCAGTGTCGCTGATGCTACTGAAGCCATGACGGCTACATTAAGTGACGAGACGAAGTTCAGCCAAATAAGAGAAGGACGCTCCCTCACTCTGAGAAATTTCTTGGTTAAAGGCACCCGTTTGGTTCTATCCAAACAGACAAAGATAATGGCAGGACAAATGGTCACCGTTCCAAAAGAACTCTCTTTAAAGGGAATCGGCCTCATTACTCCACAGTCACCAAAGAAGAGTCTGAAAGAAATTCTTGATGCCCCAGTAAAATCGATCTCCACTGTTCAAGGGGAAGTTGTGAAAGTAAGCATACATGTTTGTTTAAGAGATAAGCATTATTAAATGGAAAGTATGTCTCCACCCTAAATTAAGTTCTGAAAAATAAGTTCTAATATTAATGTACATAATTTTATTTAGAAAATGAAATAATACTCATAAAATAATTTTCACAGGATGAGGCCATCAAGACAGTACAAGTCAACCAGACGGAGACCAAAGTGAGAACGATTACGATACAAGATAGCGATGCGGAAATAGAGTTAACTCTTTGGAGGGAATTGGCAAATCAGCCAATTACCATTGGTGATTATGTAGAAGTGTCCCACTGTGTTGTTGCAGAGTGGCAAAGAAGAAAAACCCTGAACTCCACCCGCAACACTGTAGTGAAGGTATCTTCTTAGCTAAAAATACATTTTCAGAATAACTGATTTCAAATTATTCAAAACGATTAAAGAAATTGATATCATAAACCTCACTTTACATCCACATTATCGCTTCTTCAAATAAAAGCTGTCTGAATTCCTAACAATCAAGTCATACCCAATATATTTCTTACTTGTCTTGGTTAATATGATTTATTTTGATAATTTAACATTTTTTCAATTTCTCTTTTTAGAAGACACAACCACAAGAGAGAAAAGTTACAGGGCAAGTGGAAGCCATTTCATTTGGAGATGCTACCTGTGAGGTTTGTCTTCAGGAGAATGGGATTTTCAGAGACTATGTCGTAGATATAGACATGATAAGAGGACAGTTGCAACGTTTTGGGGATGTGTCACAGATGACCGTCGAGCAGATGGAAGACGTCATTGTGCAGAGACTTCCGTTTCAAGTACAAATAACTGCAATTGGAATGTCCGTCCAAAGTATTCTGCTTTAAATTGTTTCAACTTTACAATGCCCTGAGTAGTGCCAAAATTGGGCCATGCCAAATTGCAGAACCATCAATTTCCTCTTAACTTCAAACATTCCGCATTGGATATAAATTCACAATAAACCTAAAAAAGTGAATAGAGCATGGGTCAGAGTGATTGTTTGAAATAAACTTACATCTGATTCATTTACTCATGAAATTCAGCATAACAATAATGCCCACCAATATTCCAAATGTTTTGTTTATTGTCTAAATTTCATTGTTTTTGAACTTGAACTAAAACTTAATACGAAAATATCTATCATTTACATTTGTGATAAAACTACCGGTAAGTGTTCAAAATAATTTGCAATTCTGATGCATAATTTCTTGTGAGTGCCAATATTTACACAATTTTCTCATTTTTTAAAACAGAAATATATCTCAAAAAAATGTGCCAAATCAAAATTAAATGCCTGGAGAGAATTCTTTTGAGTTCAAAATGTTATGTACAGTTTTTTTTGTATGAAAAAAAAAATCTTCTTATACATCAAACACTATAATGTTGCAACAGTTTTTTTAATATATGCAATTGTTCCTAAACTATGCATTTCAACTCCTATTTGTGCCAATTATATTTATTTTCTCTTTAAAATCTCAAACATGTCAGATATTGTAACCATATTTCTCCACAAAATGTAAATTCCTATTATTTTGTATAAAATATTCTGCTTCAAGTTAAACGTTTTTGTAAATATATCTTATGTTAGTGATGCTTGTTTATATTTTTAGTAGATTAGACTATAAATTATGTTGTAGTGTTTTGTTATTCCTATCATTTGTTTTTAATAATTCCTCTCCCCTTGAATAAAAATGTGCTCAGGTTTATCAAACCAAACCAAAATGAAACTATGATAGATTGTTAACTTTGTACTATACCTTATTATATACCAATAACTTGATTTAATATCAAACAAGGGAGATATTTCAGTTTTTCCTGTTAACAATTATGCTTCCTCATATTTACAGTATTATTTTTTTTTCATAGTATTGTACTTAGTTGTTTTTTTGTCTAGTGTTTAGTTACGTTCATCATCTGTTTTACACAAGTGCCTGCTTTACAAGTTATAATTTACAAGTCCATACTTCTCGCCCAATGTATTGTGTTTTTCACATCTCTGTTTTGCATGTACTATTTTTTACCATGCAGTTATTTTCCTTTTCTTGTCCAACATAACATACATGTCCAAATTTGTTGCACATTGTAAAATGTTTTTCACATATGTCTGTACTTTTTTCCTTTGTTATGTTAAATTCCTTACAATGCAGTTCTGCTTTAAAACATATCAAAATTTGTCACACAATGTAATGTGTTTTATAACTTTTGAATATTTTGGATGTACATTTCTTTACAATGCTGTTATTTAAAATATACATGTCCATATTTGTCACACGATGTCATGAGTTTTTCACATGTGTATGTTTTGGATGTACTATTCTTTAAAATGCACTTGTTCTTACTTTTCTAATCTGATATAAAATACATGTCAGTATTTGTTGCACAGTGTTTTGCACAGTGTTTTGTTTTTTTTCACGTGTCACTTTTAAATGTACAATGTCTTACCATGCAGTTATTTTTCCCTTTTTCATATCTGACATAATATACATGTCCATATTTGTCACACGATGTCATGAGTTTTTCACATGTGTATGTTTTGGATGTACTATTCTTTGAAATGCACTTGTTCTTACTTTTTTAAATCTGATATAAATACATGTCGATGTTTTAAATGTACAATTCCTTACTATGCAGTTATTATACTTTTCATATCTGACATAATATACATGTTCAAATTTGTTGCACCAAAGCAAAAACAATCATTATGTCCGAATGATTTACTTTTTCCTCACATTGTTCCATTTATAATAAACCTTTTGTGCCATTCCAACTTCCTCTGTTTATCAATGATAATAAATGAATACATTCCCCTTATTTTCTTCCTTATGTTGCTTACGCCCCATTGTTCAGAAAACCATAAAATCTGAGGAGAACATTTCACTGATCAATATTCACATTTACTTTCTTTCCCTCCATTAAATTGCATTGGTTGATTTAAGTGATATTTACGCATAACACAGAAGACCCAACCACCAAATCTGGTGTGTAGAAATACATTTAGTATGCAAAGAACATGAACTGACTCTTGTCGCAACTTCAAACCGGATCGCGACCTGATATTATACTTACGCTGATTAATATTTCATTGATGTAAATATGTTTTGACAGAAAAATGAAATTTCATTGATTAATTTCTTAGTGTATTAAAAGTAAACTCATCAAATCACAGAAAGAAGAATGCAATTGTGTTCTTAGACTTTAAAACGCTTTGCACTATTTTTGTCAGCATAATTCGGCTGTTCCAATATCTCTTCCGTTAATTTTGCATTACTCGTTTAATAAGTCAAACTTTCTTTAAAAACAAATCATACTTGCGGGAATAAAATAAATGTTTAAACACGTAAATATTCATAAGAATTGAATAACTATTTCTTGAAAGATGTGGTCTCATAACTGCAATGGTGTATGCAAACAAATTATCATAATGCCCTAGCGCACGTTATTCAATTTGTACATGCACACACCGTTGCAGTTTTGAGACCACATCTTTCAGAAAATAATTATTTAATGCTTAAATGTTGACATTTCCTTTAAGTATAACAAGAAACAAATATGTTTAGTTTTATTTCTATAGGTTGTATGTCATAATACGGGTATGGCCCATACTGGCTTAAGACCAAGTTCAAATAATATAAATCTGGTGAAAACTGCATTGATTAAAACAAGAGCAAATATGTATAACTAGTCTTGCCTATCCTTATCCCAATAGCAATAATGCAAAAAATAATTTAGTAAAACAAAATCACCAGCAATATTCAAATTAAGGATATACAGTTCAAATTTGCAATATATAGACCACTCTGTTATGGAGCTTGTTGAATGATGTACCACTAATAATCATTCAAAGAATACTATATGGCCTTACAAATGGAAGTCAGTCATGTACATTACTGTGTTCAATTCCCCATTCACAATGATACAGACTTGCACTTCACCTTTCAGTTGCAAACAATTTCATTTCTTAACAAATTTAACTCAATTCCAACACCAGTAAATGCAACGTATGTTGAAGCATTATATCCTACCTGTGTTCTCGTATTAAAAAAAAGATATGAAATTATGTTTCATTTCATTGTTCAGTTTGATGAATTAAGTGCAGTATAGAACCCACATTATGAAACTCACATTTCACGCCACCGTCTATCAGTACTATCAGTACTTTGATTTTATATACTGTTGAAATTCTTTTGTACAGTAGTCGGAATCGGACAGCCGTCCGGATATCACCGATCTGTATCAAAATTACTGTCAGATCCTGAATAAATGTTGAAACGCTGATTGGACTTTGCTCGGTTACTTTTACCAAATTGAGGGCTACTACCCGAGTGTTGATCGGGTTATAGTACAGCCGAGTGTCGATCGAGTTGTACAGTGGTCCTTATTGGTGGTGCTAATTTTATTGTCGGTAATCGTCCCAAACCTTTCTGGACTGGACATTGCCGGTAAAATCCTTACGGACATTCCGGGAAAAAGGAAAATTAGTTGTCATGTACAAATTTTGATTATCAATAATCTAAATTTTTGTAAAGGACAGTGCTGCTATCGTGAAAGTTGACAAAACAATCCTATTCTACATGTATATCCTGCATCCTATCCTACATTGTACAAATAACCTTTATCCTATCCTATTCCATCATAATATAGGAATAACATATAAATGAAACGAAAATTGAGAAACAAATGATTTAATTAACTAATGTAGTACTCAAAATGACTAATTAAAAAATAAAATCGAAAATTCGTAGAACGGGATAACTTATTTACCTGCGCAACAGTAAAATTAAATCGTACGCGGATTGTACAAAATAACGTAAACAAACAGGTAAGCGATTTGATTTTTGTTGTTATAAGATTTCTATTAAAAAACAGATAAATAACTTCGATGCACTTATTGAACTATTGTTTTAAACACACACATTATAGATCAAATAATTTTCCTCATCAAATAATAACTGAGCGTTCAATAAATTATCAATAATCGAGGAATTCGTTCGACGATGTAAACACGATCTAAAATGGGCCGTCTAAAATTATAAATTCTCAGGAAATCATTAAAAAGATCTCAATCATAGTTAAACCATTCGGAGTTATTTTTAAAGTATAAGTTCATACGCATTTGTAGCTAACGTACATTTATTAAATTAATCTGACAGAAATGTATGTCCCTGTTATCGGGCATCGAAGAAATTATATAAAACGCGCAAAACACACACAGCAATGTCTGTTTCTTATCAACGTGTGTATCTATTAAAATGCCGAATCATTCGCCTGTAAATTCAATTAAGTTTTTAACATTTTGTAGATGTTAAATGAAGTAAAGAAATATATTTATGAAGTAATCATGCATACATGTATGTGACATCAAATTCTCTCAGTAACTCAATACTTGCGTATGAATTGACAAACATGTAGCGCCGACAAGCAATGTTCTGCACCGTTTGGTTGAGATAATACATCAATAATTATTCTTAAAGGGTACCTACACATTTTTTTATTTCGTTATATTTACATTTTCCAGTTTATTTGCCTGTGATAACACTACGTATCGATTTTGTACTAATTTTGCTTATTTATATTTAAATATTTAGTCGCACGATGGCTTAAAATTATATTAATATAAGTAATAAGGAATTATTCTTTGAATATTATGAGGTGATAATTTTGGTCGGGGGGGGGGGGGGGTATCAAATCTATCATAAAGCCCTTCGGGCTTTATTGGATTTGATCACGCCCCGACCAAAATTATCACCTCATAAATATTATCAATCATAATTCCTTATAAAATACTCATCTGATCATTTAAAACACAGTCTAGAAAAAACCAGGATTGTAGGATTTATGGTTTGGTCGGATTTAATTAAAATGTCTAACCTCACTGAGAGTAACCTTAAATTTTACTAAAATACTACTCTAGACAAACTATTGGCTACTAAAGTATTAGAAGTCAGACTCATTTAGTAATACAGGATACTTTGTAAAAAGTTACGAGTATAATTATAGAAGGGCAGAATATGAAAAAAAGAAATACACTGGCTGGTGCCAAATGTTAAATCAAGAAGAACAATTATATTGTATAAAAGGTTCTTATCTAATTACTGGTATTACATTGAGTAGAACATTTGATGGAAAGAAATAGTGAGTCACAACAATTAACCCATATTAAGGCATTTTTAAGGGTACTTTAAGCTTGAAGTTTTCCAGAAAATTTGTTGAGAGAGATAGAGAGAGAGCACTTATTGAATATACCTTGTACATATATTTGTATCTTTTTATCAACTTGCAAAATGGGTCTTTGTTTCAAAGGGGGAGAGGGGTGTTTAATTTTTAATGTTTATAATTACTTTATAAAAATAGCAATGTGAATCTTGGGGAAGGGGTTCAGACCGCTACCGCTATCTACCCACACACACAGAGACACACAAATTTAAATATGCTATTGTATTTATTTATAAAAAAAAATGTGATTACATTAAATTATGAGCGAGTGATTACTACATATGTATAAATCTAATTGGCATCCTATAGATAAAATATAGATCTTCACTAAAATCATCTTTAATGATTTGTAAAATCCTCCTTTACTTGGAAAATAATTGTAAATCATTTTCTCTTTTAACACTTCAGTTTTACTTGATCCTGGGGGACACATTAGTTACGTAGCACATTCCACAACTGATAAGCGACCTTTTCAGATTTTACGGTCGTGTGTTTCCGTGAGAAGAAAGAACATGTCACATTTAATTGCTTAGATCTCATAACCAGTGCAGTTATCAAGGTGAAGATTTTTGAAGCGTTCTAAGACAGATCAATTCTATTGATTGCTGAAAAAAAAATTGACTGGAGGTAGTCTTTAAATGTTTTAACTTGTAAAACGAATAACATTGACATTGTAAATGCATTGTTACGATAATTTTCGTTTCAAATTCGCAAAATAACTCTGAAATTTATACTCAAATCTGATTGGCTACAGGATGCAGGATAGGATAGGATAGGATAGGATAGAACTTAACTTTTATATTTCTATCCTGTATCGTGCAACCTGCATTCTATCATATCCTATCCTTTCCTTGTCAACTTTCAGGATGGCAGCACTGCATAGTCGCGTTAAATATTGAGTATATATTAAGAATTATAAACAAGAAATATTGCAAACAAGTTAATCAAATATTTACGCAGATACACATTCCTCGTATGATTTGTTAACATTGCGTTTATTACTAATATTGTCTTTTAATATATCGAACGATCACAATTTATTTACAGCTGAATTAATAATCTCAAGCAGGGACAAAAATGAAGAATACATTTTAGAATCAGCATTTTTCAACCTCTTTCTAATTTCCTTCAATGAAATAGCACAACACTAATAATTACAGTTTTTATCGATGTACGTGTACATGTATTAGCTTTTTTTATTGGACTCTTAGTTTTTCTAGTATTTTGTAGTTTTTATGTTTTGTGTTTTTTTCTCATTTTTAGTGACCCAAGGTAAATACAGGTGTTCGAAAATGAAGGTTTATATCATAATCAGTTTGATTTTACATTGGGTTGCATGTTGACTGACGTTTTTCATACTTACTGCTAGACCATATTGTGTTTTTGCATTTGACTTTTGATTTTAAACACTGTGCGTTATCACCGCATGTCAATTGAATACATCATATGGTGATATAATATTGCCGTAAAGAAATCAGAAGTACAATATAACATCCAAATTATTATGTGCACATTACTGAGTTTAATGACACGACAAAGTTTGAATATAATTAAAGGGGAAAGAAACTAAAAATATGTTGTATAATAAATCAATTAATTATCATCTAGTATAATTGTAAATCGTATTTATTTTCATTAAAAACCCCGGAACAATGAATAAATTAAGAAAAATTGATCGCTTAATTTAAATTTCCCGCCGCCATGGGGGCTGCCATTGAACTTTAATCTTTGACGTCACACCATCTATTCCGGTTTGTCTTAACAACATAACATCATGATATTCGCTCTAAATGACAAGTTCTTGAAAATTTGAAACAATATTGCATGATTTGAGACCGTTCTTTTACCTTTGCAAACTACAAACTAACGTCAAATGGAGCATATTCGTTGAAATCTAAAAGCGGAGGTTAGTGTCGGAGAAATCTCCGCGTAAATGCGGAAATTGTCAACAGATGCCAAGTATCATAGAAAATGTCTGCCGTCGTTATTTCGACATGGTACTGTAATTCCGACTTTAAAGAATGAATTTTAAACATCCCGATTACAATTATAACATTTATTCAGTTAGCGAAGAACTTGACTTGGAATTAAAAAATTAATCGAGGTCGTTTTCAACTTTGAATGATAGCAGATTAACAGCTGTCATTTACTTATAAAAATGCATATATTTATGCATACAATGATACATGTATTTATTCTTCAGATTGACGTGTGAACTCAAACATTATCAATTTCGTTTAGTCGATTATTTGAGTAACAGAAAGGTACAGTGTATAAACCAGCGTTAATTATATTCAGTGCACTGTGTACATTCATTTGTATATGTAAACCAAACCGGAATTGATGGTGTGACGTCAAAATAATTAATTATTTTGGTTTTTAATACAAAAGAGTTCTACATCATGTCAGCCTCCAGTAAATACGATTTCTCTAACTTCAAACGTTCATTACAGCTTAATTACGTATTTTATTTTCAAAACAGCATGACCACATGTGATAATTTACACCACTTTATTAAAATAGATAAATTATGTTTTTGACTTTCCTTTCCCTTTAATATTTTGTAACCAGTAGCTTCTGACATGTCTCGCTTTTGTCTAAAATATGAAAGCATTTCGTGCATTATACAAATATATTAATGACAATATTAACTAACCGTATTGATATTGGAAAGGACTAAGCAAATAAAGTGTCGATTGTTATGGATTTCTTAAACTAAAAATAAACTATACTACTACTAATGTCACTTTCATTCTTAAACAATAATATGTGTGCCGTTTACATAAATGTATAAGTATATTCACGCGCATTGATTTAATTTATGATTTATATTACATTTGGTTTAAACTCCTTCATCTAATACATATCTTAATCATGATAGCAAATACATATCTATAGAATCAACATTTTCTTGAAGCTTGTTCTTTTCTTGACAAAATTTATGTGATTCATAAATAAGTATTCTCAACAAAAGGCTCGCCACTAGCACTATAGTTGGCATTTCGTCCGTTGTGCAAATGTCCCTTGACTGGCAACTGACTTCTGACGAAATCCAACCACATCTGGCACAGGTCCAACTCCGGAGTTTCAAACGTCACATGTTTTTCTTTGCATCGCAATTCTATTTTGTATTTATCTGATAATTTAGAATACAAAGGAAGATAAATGTTCGTTTTCTTCTATTCATAACTGTTTAATATGTTTCAACCTGAACATAAATGCAAAACCTAGCCTCTTTTACAAATCTGACGGAGATGTTGCCTATCGATTAAATTAAAGTAAGAAATACCATTACTTTTTACTTTTACAACTAATACTTTAATACTTTTAAAATCCATCTAATACGTGACTTTGAATTAAGGATTTTTCTTTTTATGAAAATAAGAAACTTTAACCTAATCACTTTATTTGCTGATTGATTAACAAAGAGTTTGCAAATGATAAAACACAAAATATTTCATATTTACCATTAGCGTTGCCGAAGCTGACGTTCTTTATATCGGAAAAATATGCTTTACTGTCCACTTCTTTCCCCCATGTTAAAGCTGGAGATTTTCCCTCCTCTATTGCCAGATTTACAACTTGTCTTTTTCCATTGTAATTTACCAGAAAAAACTTCCCTTGAAGAAGAAAAAAAAGAACTGAAATTCCTTAAAAAAAACCCAATCATTTGTCTCTTAGAGATTTGTATTAGAATGATAAAACGGGATGGTTTTGTTTACCTGCGGGTAATATCTTTTTTTCCAATTCATTCACCATTTTCTGTATTTTGGTCAGCGTAAAGGTGTTTTTGCAAACAATTGGAAAGTCGTCAATTAGGCTCACCAAAATATCAACAGCCGCAGAGACAACTTTGCAGTCAATGCGTTCAGGACAAAAGTGAAACTCCATTTCTAAAGAATTGTTTGTTTGATTGTGAAGGGCATAAAGCATGGTTTCAAATTGTTTGCTTCTTTCAATGTGAACAGATTCAAAGTTAATGTATTGGTGCTCATCACTCAACATATTAAACAAAAAAGAATGTTTTTCATGTATTTGACTGTCAAATTCGTTTAGTTCTTTTATAATCACAAAAGGCAAAAGACTGTGTAAAATGTCATTTTCAATGATTTTGTTGTTTCTAGTGAGGATGTCTTCCAGAGTTGCATTTTGGTCGTGGAAATCCGTTGATATGATTGGAACGAAGTTGGAACAAGGGTATATCTGCTCTTGAAGTTCTGGTATGTGGAAACGTAAATCAACTTCCATGATCAATGAAATTCTTTCCGCTTTTGTGAGTATATTTAAAAGAATCTGATAAAGACTTGCAACAGTGTTGCAGATTGTCCAGTTCTGCTTCAATGCAATTTTTTGTAGTTCAGTTATATCGATTGGAGGGATACGATGTTTCCTATACTCACTTGTATTTACCTGCGTGACGGAACCAAATCGATTTTGCAAGCTTGACGAAGTTTTGCAAAGACCAAGCCGATTTTTCCAGTATTCTTTACACTTGTCTACAACTCCCCGCAATTTCATTTCATACAAAGAGGCTATATCCATCTTTGGTTTGTCCAGCCATGCAGGAACAGGTTTAAGTGCGGTGACATATTCTGAAATAGTTTGTAAATCATGCAAAAGAATTCTGCCACAAAATACGTCAAAAAAGCTTCGACTGCATATAATATGAAAAACACCTTTATCGGCCTTTTCATCGTAGAAAACAGATAATACACTGTGGCTTAATTCCAATATTTGTATGTTCCGAGCTCTCTTAACTTTGGCATGCTCAAATATAAGAATGAAATCTTCAACATCAGTATATTCTGCAGACTCGTTTTCCCTGTTTATATATGTTGCACTGCGACGCAGGGTTGAATTAAGTCTAATCACAAATTGCATCATCTTTCTCCACATATCTGGCTGGTTCACACCCTGAGAAATTGAAAATGAAAATGCTATGAATTGACTTTGGTGTGCCATATACTCAAAATGCCTCTCAAGAAAAGACATTATTTCCAAGCTTTTTCGACTGTCATTTTGCACATTGTCGGAATTGCTCCCACATTGCTTTTCCATTATATATTTTCCCAAATCTTGTATTGTGAAATCGCCCGACAGTAACAACAATATTGGTACTCTAACCTTTGTCATTGCAAAAAATGTGTTCATGATTTCAATGGCATTTTGTGAGTCCACGCCAAACTCTGCTAATGCGTTTGTGTCTTTTAACTCCGAAGATTCCATCATGAGAATCTTTGCAGCGATGTTTTTTACAATAGTTGTCATATTTTCTACATCAGCAGTGTTATCCCCTACAACGAGCTCCTTTTCAGATGACAATTCTTCCTCTACTGGAACTAACCCAACGTATTTGGAATGCTGCCACTTTAAATTAGTTGAGGTCAAAAATCGTTTGATATCAAAATCTACAAATATTCCTTGTGTTTGGTTGGACAAAAGCATTTGTGTAAGACAAGTACAAATCTTTTCAGCAGACATGAGATGCATTCCTTTATGATGAAAAATGTCTTTCAGATCAGGATTGGATCCCATCCCTACGGCCAATGCACCCCAATTAATTGTCTGAGTAGGAAGACCTAATGACGCCCTGTAATGGGAAAAACTGTCTTCAAAGGCATTTGCTGCTGCATAGTTGGTTTGAGAGTAGTTTCCAAATGCAGAGGCAACACTTGAGTGCATCAAAAATATATCTAGATCCATATGTTTGGTAACCACATGAAGGTTCCAGGTACCTAGAATTTTTACATCTAGGGGCAAATTGAAGGCTTCTTGTGTCATTTTAGGAACAGTATTGTCATTTAAGACTGCTGCACCTTGAAAAACTCCACGTATTGGTACGTTTGGCATTTTCTGCTGCACTGAGCGAATAGCTTTCGTTAAATTGTCCAAATTTGTAATATCAGCTTCTGTGTGAATTATTTCAGTGCCATGCAAATTTGTTATGTTCAGAATGCGTTGTTCTGCTTCTTTTGATAGGGAGCGTCGTGAGAGAGATATGACAAGTTTTGCATTTCTCTTTGCAAGGTATTTTATGATTAACCAGCCCAAACCGGTAAGTCCCCCGACAACAACATATGCACTATCCTTTCTGATTAGAAATTCTTCTGGTGTCCGTATTTCTATTTGTTTTGTAAGTTCCAGTACATTTAGCGCACATCCTAGATCAGGCAAATTTTTTGCTTTTTTTGGTTTAAGTAAGGACATCAAGACGCGAAATGATCTTTGAATAATATAACAAAGATGTGATGGTTCATATAAATCATCCACATCGATGTAATGAAACTGAACAGAATCATACCCGTCATTTCCCGATAGTGCCTTAGAGTTCTTTAAAAATACACAGTTTCTGAGGGAAGGATATTGAAGACAAAGTTTTTCTTTATCGATGTATCCATCATGATTAAGAATTATCAAATCTGTCACTCTCGTATGTTGCAGACTTTTCCAGCTTAGCTGATCATATTCCATGAAACATTTTTTCTCCTTGAGTAATACATTGAGAAAATGGTGTAATGTTTCGTTTTTCTTGCTGAAAGCTATTAACACATTTGATTTTGTTGCAATATGATCAGCTATGGTTAAAGCTATAATGGCAGAATGCATATGCCCTATTTTGTATCCCTTAAATCTTGATTTTGGAATCACAAATTTTTTGTCTATTTTCAATTCTGATTTCAGTTCCAGATGACAACAAGCGATGACTTCAATATCAGTTTTATTGAGCTTTGCAACTCCATCGATTTCACAAATTCTTATTTCGTTTCCATATATGTTTTTTTCTGACAAACTAGGTGCCAAATAATTGTTTGAAGGAGAAAAGAACGTTTCTGTATTGCAAGGGAGTACCTGAATTGGTTTCACGCAAATTTTCGCCTGATAAAATTTGTCGATAGAAGGGATACCAATTACCATGTCGGCATTGTTCACATTTTCGCGAATGCTAAAGCATGTAGCCTGTGGTGGCATTTGCAAACTCCGTCTGTATAAACGAGTATGAAAGGATTCCGGCATTCGACGTATATTGTTGGAAAAAACAACATCATGTCGAATAGCCAATTCACGAGGACCATATACATTTGAAAGCCCGCTACATGTCGAAAGTTTTATGATATTCTGTAAAGCACATTGATTTAAACAATCAATGTCTAACAGTGTAAATACTAATTTTGTACCTTCATGTGTGACCGCTCGAACCATTCCCCATAATTCAGCTCCAATGACTTTTGTTTTTTTGGAAACACAAGGTTGAGTTTCATTGGTTACAACAACAATGTGCATGTTTGCTTCATAGAATACTTTCAATAGTTGGAGAAAAGCATTACTTTGATTTCTGACAGAGTCAATGAGTCGTTTTCCAGTTGTATTATCATCTATGCCCGGAATACCTGGAATGAAAATCAGAGTTGCATTCCGAATGCATGCTTGATTTTTTAAAACAGATATTTCTTTCTGGAAGTTTTCTGTAAGCAGTATGGAATACACTGTTACAGTGTTTTGTTTCTTGTTGAAAGCATTTTGCAAAAGCGAAATGAATTGATGATTCCATGAGATAAGTATGACGTTTTTGGAATCCGATTGTTCCGCTGGTTTAGCAATTTCAGTTTGAGTCCAATCTTCATAGTATGACAAAGAATGTATATTGTCAGGAGCATCAACCTTTTCTACCTGAAATCCCCTTATTTCAGCAGCAACACTCCCATTTTGTAGAAGTAGAAAAATACTAAACGACGCTTTTAATGGATTTTCATACTCCAGCTTGGTATAGCAGATCATATGCTGGGACAGTCTATGTCTTAATTGCAATTGCGACACTTTAGCAGGCAGAATTTTTGTTTTAGTTCCATCTACATTTTGAAGTCGTATTCCTATACAAGATTGGAACATTGTGTCTATCACGACTGGATGTATGCAAGTTCTTTGAAGTTCATTCATGACATCATCAGAAAGCAATACTTCGCATACAACTTCTTTGTCGCGGATTCCACATTTTTTTATTGTTCTATAAATTGGACCATGCTGAAACCCAACGGTTTGCAAAGCGGTGTATACAAACGAAGACTTTATTTCAGACCTCAGAATAGAAAGGAGCCTTTCAATTTCTATTTTAGGACTTTCCGGCAATTTTTCAAAAGTTATTTTGCCTGATGAAATTGATGAAGTGTGTTCATGTGCAAATGTTTCATACGTATACATTGTTTCACTTTCACGTCGTGCTTTTACTAGAAGTTTTTGTTCGTGGTCTTTTACTAAGAAAGCTTTATGTATTGACCAAGAAATACTGAAGTCTGAACATCCACTTTTTGGGGTTAAAATATTTCCAATTTCCATACCTATTTCACCGTAGATTGCTCCCGGCATTACAACACGTTCATCAACAAGGTGCTCATATACAAAGGGTGTGTTTTCTTTGCTAATGAAAATTTCAAATTCGTTGGAACTTCCAGATATAGGTGATATAAGCATATTGTTACTCAAATGATGTTCTCCTCTGAGGTTTTTTCTCATTTGTTCAGGCATAAAAAGATGTTTGCGTTTATTGAATTGATACAGAGGAAATTGAAGAATATTTTCTGTAATGGGGCAAACATTTTCCCATAAAACAGGAATGCCTTTTCCAAAAATGTCGATAAATGTTTTCCGAAACGTTTCTATTTCGGAATTTCTTTTCATTGAAGGCAAAGCATCTTCAGATGAATCTGGAAATATGTTATGCAAGTGGGCTTTTAAAACTGGATTTGGTCCGATTTCAAGAAACACAACATTGGAATGTATTTTCTTGGCTTCCTTAATTGCATTTTGAAATTGAACTGGCTGAAAGACATTGGCTGCCCAGTAGGACGCAGATCCAAAGCTTTCATCAGCATATTGTCCCGAAACTGTAGATATAACATTGGTTTTTGGTGGATAAGTCCATGAAAGTCCTTTTACATTTTCCTCAAGTTTTACACTTGCATGCTCAGTTAAATGGCTATGATATGCACATTGAACGTTCAAAGGAATAACTTTGACCTGATAACCAATAAGTGTGGTCTTCAGTTCTTCGATAGCACTCGCATCACCAGATACTGCACACGATAATGGGCTATGGTATACAGCCACGTTTGCTTTTCCTGTCAGAAGCTGACTGCATTTTTCTTCAATAACTTCTACCTTACAGTTCTGAATGACAATCATCTTCCCGTTTTTTTCCTCTGCTAGGTTTATTGAACGGAAATATATAACTTTAACTGCATCTCTCAGAGAAAGCGTCTTACTTGCATAAGCTGCTGCAACCTCTCCTACAGACTGACCCACAATACATACAGGAACAATTCCAAGATTTCCCCACATAGCTGTCAGACCTACTTGGCAAGCAAAAATTGCAAGATGATTTTTTAGTGGGTCAGTAAGATCCTCTTCATTTTCAAAAATGGCTTGAAGAGAAAGGTCTCTAAATGTCGATAGATGATCGTCTATTTCTTTTATGGTGTTTTTGAATATTTCGTCCTGCTTAATGAGCTCTTTGCACATGCCTTTCCAGGTTGTACCAACACCACAATATACAAAAACTATTTTTGGTTTTTGTTTTCCAACACATTTGACGGGCATTTCCTCTTTTGAAAAAAGCACGTTTTCATTAACAAGTTCTTGAATATTCTCAACAACAAATACTTTACGATATTTGTAATGACTTCTGAAATGAAGAGTTGTACTAGACAGATCTTCCAGTTTTAGAGCAGTGTGGTTTCCAATGATTTTCCCTAAATTGCGAGCAATGTTGAATAGGACAACCATATCTTCAGCCGATAAAACAACATAATGTTTTGATCTCAAGCATGTTTGAATTTTGTGGCAATGTTTTTGTTGTTTGTCATTGTAATCAGTAACAATCGCATGGGCGTTTGTTCCACCAAACCCAAAACAGTTAATAGCAGCTATTCTATTTCCGTTTTTATTTTTTTCCCATCCTTGTACTTCCTGACATACTTTAAACATGTACTTGCTAAAGGGAATCTTTGGATTGAGAGGTTCTGCATGCAAAGAAGGCACATACAACCCATTTTTCATCATCAAAAGAACTTTAATCAATGCAGCCACACCGGCACCTGACTCAAGATGTCCAATGTTTGCTTTCACGGAACCGATATAAATTTCATGTAAAGAGTGATTTGAAAAGAAAGATCCCAATGCATCCACCTCTGTGAAATCACCAACAGACGTCCCAGTTCCTATTTAAATGAAACATATATATATATATATATATATATATATATATATATATATATATATATATATATATATATATATATATATATATATATATATATATATAACACTGACACGGTGAATAAGAAAAAGACGTTTTACTTTTTGATTATGACAACGAAAATAAAAAGAAACAAACGAAGTTTCGTAATACGGGAGTTTCACGCACTATACATCTTCATTTATCAATAGTTAAGACTCATCCAGAATTACACGTGTAATCAGATGGAGTTGTTTTAAACAATGATTTAGGTGTCACCTGTTTGCGATTACTGTCGAAATATAGTAACAGTGGGATTGACGCACAAAGAAAAAAAATGGAATTCGATGTATGTAGTAGGGAAAGTGCAAAAAGTATTATTAGTTCTTGAAAAGATCATGTTTCAGCGAGGGTCGTTTGCTTATGGTATATGCCACACCATAGTATTGCGTTCCATGCGTTTGCGTGGCAATGAAGCGGGAGATGAACAAAATATTTAAGCAGTAGCTCAATGATTAATTCTAATTTTTTCTCCTAAAAATTAGATTTATTTACTTTTAAACACCATGCTTTTTTAAAAGTTCATCTGTATATAATATATATAAAATGTGTGAAATCGTGGTAATCATGTCAAATCATGAGTGTGTGCGTCACCATGTCTCTTTTTTTGTAGAAAATCGAAAGTACTTGCCATGTGCTTCTATGTACTGTACAGAATGTGGTGAAATTCCACTTCGTATGTACACAGATTCCATTAATTTTTGCTGCTGTTCACCAGAAGGAGAAGTGATAGGAGAACTTGTATGACCATCCTGATTAAGGCCCGTGAAAAGAATGCCCCATATTTTATTCCTGTCACAAAGAGCCTGGAATGATAAATACATGTAACAATCATTATTTAATCTGTATATCAACCCAATGAGTACCTCAAAACAAACGGATCATGGGCCACATTGCTCATCTAAATGTCAATCATCTGTTACCAGAGCAGTAAGAGTGAATTCAAAATGAATTCATAGTTGCACATACTATACTTTTTAAAAGACAAGTTTGTGTCACTCTTTGGGAAATCATTAACAATTACAGAGTGTATTCTATTAGAAATTATCTGAAAAACTAATGGGATGTAAGGTCGTTTCAGAATAGACGATGTCGTAGTTTCTCCTTTATTCTGATCTATAGAAAAAATGATCTACACCTGAGTCTGTTTTTAAAACAAAATTCGATTCAAAGGGTAACATATTTGCCATAGAGCAGAAGCTAAATTAAATGTACTATAACTGTGGCGTTCGACAACAGTTTTCAATATTCTATGACAAATCAAAAATAAACCGATCTCCACATATTTACACAAATCCTCCGAGGGCTCTCTGTACTTATTGCAAACAATAGTCTAAATTTACCGATGCAATAGGGGTACAAAATCAAACAGGATAAATCAAACCAGAAGATCTCCTCCAATTTTACAGTAAACAAATTGAAATTGTTTCAATAGTTTTCGAGAAAACACGTTTACAAAATCTGTTGGAAAAAATGAATAAGAATTTGAACGAAGTTCTTTAAAAACAACGATTGGATCTTCTGTTACTGTCGAAACGTTAAGTAGGAATGACAAATTTAAACTGAATTTCTAGAAATTAAAAAGAGATATTTTCACAAAAATCCAAATAATTTTCATTTCGACTCAAAATCCAGGAAAATGAAAATGAGTCCCAACCACTCAAAGCCGGAAGTAAATCAATATTTTCGAGAATTTGAATTTGTTGTATAAAGATAACACGTATACTTGTGTTGTAGAACATTTTTTGTTAAATGCATAATTATTTGAAATTCGTTGCAGAAATATAAACGTTGAAAAATTGATTTTTCCGGAAATGTTGATTCCGCATTCAGGGTTTTTAAATAATATTAAGTTCAAAAATGATCTCGCACCTAAAAAATAAATGAACTTTTTGCTAATGCGAACTTAAACACATATTTTGTTTGGTTGATTTTTTTAATTCGTATCAAGAGGTATTTTATTTTTAAAATATTCTTATTCTGGCTACTCTTGTTATTGGTTCAAAAACTCTGCTTTTAACAGGAACTTCTACCTTTACTTTCGACATTAACGGAAGAACCACTCGTTGCAATGTGCTTTAGTTATTTTTTGCACATTTTTTGTAGGAGATTTCTCGGTGATGGCTTTGTTGTTTTTCATGAAATTTTCTTGAAACGTTCAGGTCCGTTAAACATTTTTATCAACTTTAAAAATGGACCCAAAAGTTGAGATTTAAAGAACTTTTTTTTTTTTTAATTTTTTCTGGTTTTCTTTGTGCGTCTCTTTTTTTCTCGAAAACATTTTGTAAATAAAGGTGAAGCAAATAAGGTTTCAATTACAAGAACATTGCTGTCACAAAAAAAGGATGGGTTCTTAAATTTACTAAAATATTCTCGAATATAAGAACAACAATTATTACATAACAGTAATGTACCTAAATAATATACAGGCAAAACTTGTTTATAGCGAATTTCAGGACACCACAGAAAAAGTTCATCATAGCCGTAATTCGTGTAAAGCGAATTAGCTATAAAAGGATACGCCAGCGGATAGTTCTTCAAACTATCATACGTTAACAGAAACCATCGTCAATAAAAAGAGATATTCAATACATTACTTTGATTTATTTATGTGATTGTTTAATTTAAGGTAGAATGTCCCTTTGATAAGAGAGATAACTTATGTAGAAAATATTCTAACATTGTTTCTAATAACTCACAATAATTAAGTCATGTAGCAACAAGGGAGGCAATATTGGGCCCAATTTTATGCTAGAAAGCGAAATTTACTTAGATTCAAATATTAAAAGATGAAATTCGTGCGGGACGAACTGGACCCCAAATAAAGGGGGGGGGGGCAATAAAAGTTAGAAAAGTTCATCAAATCATATTGATCAAATTTTAATTAGGTAAAATCTATACCCCTTCCCCTTCTTCCATTTCCCAATGCATTGGGGTTTTTTTTCAATAAGAATTTAATTGTATTTACAGTACAAAACATGAATAATACGTGTTTGATGTTTTAGGTCTAGGAATCTTTAGATTGAAATGATCTATTTCTCTCCTATTAGCTCGTTCACAGAGGTAAATGAATTATAATTGGGAGAAAACATACTAAGACAATTGTAAACTCTCCACTTAGTCATCAACAGTTGAAACTTAAAGTATTTCAAATGTTTAAAATTGAATCAGGTTTTTCCATACTGAATGATCAGTTACGGAAAAAAATGAACAATATTTCATTCTATTCATGGTAATATATCCCTATTTTGAAATTAAACCAATTACTGGAATGTATTCATTTGATCCACTTTTTGTATTATAACAAAACGCCATGGTTTACATTTAAACATTCTAGAACATATGGATCCATTTACAATTATCAATTATCTTATCTAAATTTAAAAACAGTTTTTAAAAAATTAGAGACTTTGGTGCTCAATTATGTACCGTGTGTAAAACCTGTATGTAAAACCTTTAATCGTTCATTATATAGAAAGATAACTCTTGCTGATTGAAGCAGTTTTTGTTACAAACTTATACAACAAAATTGTATTCTGAACTAAAAACCAGCTCTCATAATGTTTAGTAAGATGATTAGACATTTTCTTCTTATCATGATTACCCAAGCAATATTTGAGAAATATAGCAGCGCTTCAATACTTTAACTTAATTTGTTTCAAGTGAAACTCTTGGTATTGACTTTGATGAAAATCCAGACGATATATATATATATATATATATATATATATATATATATATATATATATATATATATATATATATATATATATATATATATATATATGTGTGTGTGTGTGTGTGTGTGTGTGTGTGTGTGTGTGTGTGTGTGTGTGTGTGTGTGTGTGTGTGGTAAAATTAATAGCAGAGGAATATTACACCTTAACGATATTGTTTAATTTATTGTTTTAAATATTAAATATTTAATTGGTTTTTTTTATAAGGTTTCACTATCAACTGCAGTTTTGTAAAATTTGCAGGAGTTTTTTTCTCCATTCGTCGACGGTGTTAGGATCGACGACCGCACTCTCACTGGTTATATCTAGGCACACGATCTCGTGTCGAGTTTAAAAGCGATCCAGCTACCTTGTGTTTGTTTTAAAACTGTTTTCTCCTAATTTTTTAGCAACATCCTCAGATATCTCTTGAACGGTAAACAATACCTGAACACTTGTTGAACAAAACATCGTTCTTTTTTCGAGACATTTAATTTGATATCAAGTAAAAGGGGCTGACCCCTCAAATTAGGGTCCAAGAAGACTGCTTATTGATAGCGAATATTTGAGCATGTCTCGTAATATATGCCGTTATCAAAGCCCCCCCCCCCCCTCCACACACACACACAAATCATCTTAAGGTAGCTAAACACAGTTTTCTCTTGGGGAAAGCATGATGGGTAGGGTTAGATATAGGGATTCAAAATTGATTATTTCGAAAAAAAATTATTCAGCGTTATTGGTTAAGAAACTAGTTTTAAGATTAAAGTTTAAGGAACTCGTGCCAAAAAAAATAGATATTAGTTAAGTCGTTCTTGAACATACATGTATTGGGTAAAGTCATTCTTGATTCTATATATCGTTAGGGACTGGCCTCTCAAATTGGGGACCATGAGGGCTTTAAAATGATTTCATAATATTTTTTTCCTAAACTATGATTTGTGATTAAGTATAGATGCAAAAATGTTTATTATACTGCTGCTTATCTATACATTACAATACTGAAATCAAATGTTATATTTTCAGGGGTTTCGAAGGGGCCAAAAGTTTGATCAATAATATCTAGAAAAGAAAGATATTTTGAAAAGCACTGTACAGCAAAAGTTTCTCAGTTCCTAACAATCTTTAACCAATAACCTTTTTGTTGATGGCCCAGGTACAGAGCTAATAAGAGTCGGCCCCTAAGTTGTTCAGATATTTCTAAAACCATCAACAATTCTTGAACACTTGTTGAGCAAAAAAAGTTTACATTTACAATGCTCTTTTTTGACGTCAAAATAAAGGGGCTGGCCCTTTAATTTAGGGGCCAGGGCTGCGTTTTACAAAAGAACTTACGACTTACGACCAAATGACTGAATGCTAATTAATCCCTAAACTAATCAATGTTTTATTCTAATGGCCGTAGAATATAATTATGAAAAATAAAATAGTTGTAAATAAATGGTTTTATATAATTTTTTTAATGAAAGACCATTCTATGAGACTGACATTTTTTACGACTTTGTCGTAAGTTAATTTGTAAAACGCAGCCCAGGAGAGCTATAAAGTCTTTGATGATAACTCTTCTCTGAGCAATAATTTGTTATCAATCATAGAGACAAAAAAAGAACTGTACGGCTAAATTTAAAACTGAAATACGTTTAAAAATTGAACGATGCATTACAGATATATTTCGGTTTAAAATTTGACTTTTTTCAATTTTTTTTTCATTCCGCGCTATTGATTAAGAACTTAGTTTAAAGTTCAAAGTTAAACTAATTTGGACCAAAAGAATTCGATACTTGTTAAGTCACTCACGAACATATTCGGAATTTGTTTTGTTAAGTTGTTTTTGAAATATTAAAGATAATTGTAAATTATTACTTAAAATCTTTCGTATTTTGTTAAATCGTACTTAAAATTATTCGTTTATTTTTGTCTTTATGTTGTTCTTACTTTTGTTATTGGATGAAGAACTCTGATTCTAACATGGAATTCTAACTTTACTTTCGAAATTAACGGAAGACCCAATCGTTGTTTTGGGTTTAAGTTACTTTCTAGCTATTGTTATTATTAAACATGCTTTAGTTGAACGAGAAGACGGAGAGGGAAAATACTTATGACGGACGGACATACAAACAACGTATGATCAGAAAAGCTCACTTTAATCTTCGGTACTGGTGAAATAAAAACTAGTTACATCAGTGAGCCGTTTCATTATGACAATACCACAGCCCTCTCCTCGAGCGTATCCATCAGCATTCTGTGAGAAGGTGTGACACTTTCCAGTGGGCGATGCCATTCTGGCTGATGATAAATTGACAAAAACGTCCGGATCAAGGATAAAGCTGACACCACCTGCGATAGCCATTGATATTTCTCCTGAATGAAAAAAAGAAAAGGGTTTTTTACTTTATTGTCATGTTTTTTCTCCACTTATATTGAAATTTATTGACATTTCCACTTGTCTAATTTTACAACTTTTAAATATCTACCATTTTTGAGCGCTTGGGCAGCCATGTGAAAAGCTACCATAGACGATGAGCATGCAGTGTTAAGTGTAATTGCAGGACCCAGCAGATTGTAAAAATAAGCGATTCTTGCTGAGAGTATACTTGAGTCAGTGCCCGTCACTGTAGTGTTTGTAGATTCACCTCTGGCTGACCGTAAAAGAGAGTTCCAGTCATGATTCATGGCACCTAAAATACGAGAAATTAAACGGACATAAAAATCCGCAACATAAATACAACCGGTCCATGAACCGTTAGCCAATATGCCTCATTGATTACAGTACCCTCAACGTTACTTTCTTCAATCATATCATATCGTATCGTAAATCAATCCTATCGTATCGGGCGTATATACGTATCCATCGTTGGTTAATCTTACCCCGTCGTGCATTAATCCTATCAGGTTTAATGTTTAATTTAAAAAGTTTATCTGTTTATCGTTTCGCGCTTATTCATATTAACAAGGAATTATGTTGCAAAGTTTAAATTCTCTCAGTGCACCGAACTGTATACAAAACATTATCAAACAAGTAATGTAAAATCCTGTCTAGCATTTTATCATGTACTAAATTCTTAATCCTTTAGATCAAAATTAACAATACCACATGTAAATTATACCTGTAAGCAGTGGAAATGAAAATTTAATGTAAACTTTCGAAGTTCTTAGAACAAGGTGACATATTTACCTGTATATCGAATATATCAAATCGTACACGGAATATATATCGGTGTAACCAATATAACTTGTACAGTGGTAGCAACGTTATCGTTGACAAACGACACGAACGATTCTGATACACGAACGATCACGAACGACCACGCACGATACACGGACGATCACTAACTTACTGAATTTTCACGATACACGAACAAAAACGATAAAACACGCAACAGAACGATTCTACACAAAATCAAAATTAAAACTTAAAATTAGAATTAAGGTGGAATATCCCTCTGATAAGAGAGATAACTTCTGTAGAAAATAATCTATAAGTTTGTTTTTGTTAACTCACAATTATTAAGGCATGTAGCAATAAGGGAAGCAGTGCTTGGGCCCCAAAGTATGTTGGAAGGCGACATTAATATTCAACAATTAAAAAAAAAGGAAATTTGAACCAAACGAACCAAACCCAAACTTTTGGCAAGTGTAAAAAAGTAAAGAAAACTTTCACAAAAAAAATGTTAGAAGCGAATTATATTTATCAAAATTTCAATGAGGCAGTGTCTACATGTATACATCTTCCCCTCCCCCATTGGATTAATTTTTTTTAGAAATATTACTAAATTCTATGTCCTAGTTCAGTACATGAACAGTACGTGTTTGATGTTTTAGGCCAGAGAATTTTGGATGGAATTTTGCTCTCTCTCCCCATTTATAGCTCGTTCACAAAGGTTAATGAATTATAATTTAGAAAAACTTGACCAAGACAATTGCAAAATCTTGACTTAATTATCACCGTTTGAAACATAACATTTCAAGTGTTTAAAATTTAATATGGGTTTTCTTATCTGAGAGAGCAGATATGGGACAACAAAATAATAATATTACATTATATCCAAGGCAGTATATCCCTATATTGAGATCATACCAATTACTGGAAGATAATTCATTTAATCCCCTTTTAGTGTTATAACAAAATGCTTACACGACTGGTTTACATTTTTAGCATTTCTAAAACATATGGATTCACATGAACTATTACCTTATTTAAATTTAATAACAGAAAACATTTCTGATTAATTAGAAACTGTGGCAATTTTTCAAGTACTGTATGTGAAATATGTATGTAAAACCTTCAATAGTCTATGATAAAGAAAGATAACTCTTGCTAATTGAAGTAATCTTTGTTACAAAACTATGCAACAAAGTGCTATTCTGAACTATATTATATTATTATGTTTTCTAATATAAATTGGCAATATATATAAGTATATATTGTTTTCATTTACATTTAATACTTTTAATTTTACGCTGCGATGGTAAAAGAACTGCGAACGCTAACGCCCGTTTCCCGCCTACATTTTACATCCAAATATTTCGGAATTCAAAAACCAAGTTTTCTACTAAAAAGTATAATCAAATCCTAATCAGTTTATATCAAAATAAAATGTGTAATCAAATTATTTATTTTTAAACAAAGGTTTTGCTAACGCGGAGTCTAAAAATTTTTCATTGAAATCGGTCTCTATGAGTGAGGAAAATTGTATTTAGCGGCCAATATGTGCATAAAAACTTAGTAATAACATATTAACGATATATATTAAAGTAGAATTGCATTTTAATTCATATCAGTTAATTAGTTATCGAAAATTTACAGAACAAAATTCGTTTTTTGGAATGTATTTTGGTCTGTAGACATGTCCCCCCCCCCCCCCCCCCCCCCCCGTGAAACAACAAACCCTTTGGTTAAAATATGCTAAATAACAATAATTAAAACCCCTCAAAAGGAATTTTTGTTTCACGGGGGGGAAAGATGTTATAAAAAACATTTCCGTTTTCCGGTTTTTTCTATTATGAAATGAGCTATTTTCACCCAAAATACAAAGTTATCTCTCTTTGTTTGACCAAATCATTTATATTTAATGAAAATATACATAATTGTTTACATTATTATAAAAATTAACTTTAATTAGACAACTTTCCAAAAATTAATTTTAGTTAGGCGGCTAGACAATGCTATCGTTCGCAGTCCTTTTGCTTTTTCTATTCACTATGTCTAGATTTCCTCATAACATGATTAGACACATTATCAATTTTTGAAAAAACTAGCAGCGCTTCATCAGTTCAACTTTGTTTCATCAAAATCTATTGATATTGACTTTCATGATTATCAATATGAATTTTTTTTTAAAAAGATATGGTAAAATTAATAGCAGAGGGATATTACACCTTAAGGAAACGTATTAAGGAAACGTTGCTTTAATTTGTAGTGCTTTATGTTTGTGTTTTATTGAAAAGCGGATTGTACCTCAGTCATGCACTGTTTTATATTTTACGAACAAACAATTTTACACATTCATACACAAATATATAGGATTCCATACAAATTATTTTTGTCTGCATAACAAATGCTAACTTCTATCATAAGTTAACGAAAATTAAGTGTACAAGAAATGAAGATAATGCATAAACTTTGCTTTAGGAATGCATTTCTAATGATCAAATGAAATTTGGGTGCCAGTTTTGTCTACATAGGTTCATTATACCCGTAAAAAATATTTTTTAAAGCTGGTTTGTCTATCTTATTATTCATTTTAAACATAAATAAACAGTTCCTAACGATTAACACATTCATTTTAGGTCTAAAACTGAAATTTTCACTTTAACATTCAAAATGTAAACAAACGCTTTGTTTACATAGCGAAGAATTGTAAGCTCTGTAACTCGCTTATGACTCATCAAATGACACTCAAATTTTGGTTGCCTATTAAAAATGCCTTACTGAAGCATTGTAAACACTAAAATCGGAAAAATAATTTTTGCCCAAAATCATGACCATGTCCCTTTTAATACAAGTTGACTGTTCCTGTAATCAAATCCCCTTACGTACGATTTAATATGCGGAATACAGGTAAATTTGTTACCTTGTTCCATAGAATTTCGATTTTTCACATCCAATATTTTCATAATTTACAGAACATAATTGATTTATTTCTATATATTCTAAATTTTAAAGGGTCTAAATAAATATTTCACATAAATGTTTATACAAAGTACTAGATAGGAATGAGTATCTGTAAATGTTGCAATTTTTTCAAAACTTCAAATGTTAAAATAACCTTTATTTACAATTTGTTCAATGCATGTGTGAATGATTTTATGTTATTAATTCCGGATGGGCAATTTTTCTATTTTTGAGTCCGGTAAAACTTAGAGTATTATGTAACTTCCGCTCAGCATCTCTGTGCACATGGTTTTTGACGAGAACGATGAACGAATTGTAACGTTTAGTGACTTGGTCAGGAGAACACGGTATTTTACAATTATATGCATATGTACTTATGCCTACTTTAACGTTAACGTCCTTGATCTTGTTTATATACATATATTTAATGTAAACATAACGATTACTCTGTATTTAGAGCATTTATGTACAAGTATTGCTAGGGTGGATTTATACATGGCGCCATTTGACCCATGCGTAGTGATACGTTACTTTGATAATGATGGGCCCCATAGTATTTTGTATCAATATTTCAATACTGTATTTGATCAAATAGTTTTCGTTTTCTTCCTAAATTGCTACTGGTGGAATTATTTGTTGCACCCTTGGAATTTTGTGTCATTAGTAACTAAGAGTTATTCCCCTTTGTACAGTTGTAAGCGCCAGGTTTGTTTACATGTTTCGGTGAAATAAGATCTACATAACATCTTCTATGCTACCAGAAATGATTTTGATTTATTTAGTGAATGAAATTAAAATATGGTTGTTGTGTATTTACAAATAAATGTTGTACAGTTCTTACGTTGAAGAACCAACAGTAATAAAACTCTTCACCAGTATCAAAGACTTGAATCATTTAAATGGCCAAGCCAGCTACAGTATCGTATTCTTATTTGTAAGAAAATACGTTGGGAATAATCGTTTAGTTTAAAACGGGGAATGGGAAAGCTTGACCGCTTTCATTCAACGTGTCACTCTTGCTAATAAGAATAAAATTATTTGTCAAGACTCAATGGATGCTTGATATACTGATTATAAAATTATGCAAAACTAATTTGACCGAATGAGCTATGGAAATACTTACTAAATGTATTTAACGACGAAAGAAAGAATGAATGTTAAAAATAATTAATAAACTGTCAATGTTCTTCTATAAAAAAGTTTTAAATTCACATTGTTTTACGAAAACTACTTGTTGTTTACAGATTAAATCCTGGCATTCCGTAAAAAAGTTAGAAAACGAAAAACCCGCACGATCACGCACGGTGAAAAACTCAAATCAATTTTCCTGATACACACACGATCCCGCACGTTACACGAACGATCACCCACGTTACACGAACTATTTAACACGATTGCTTGTCAACAATAACGTTGTTACCACTGTATCAGAAATATCTAATAATTTACATTTGTAGATATATTTCCAATCAACAGAATCAATTTAATATTCCTTTTGTAAAACAGTCTAATAACAAGGTTTAGTAAACTTCTTATTTACTAAATTCTCATAGAAGAATCTACATCTTTGCCCTAATACATTCTCATAACCTGAATAAAAATTGAAATAATTATTGTTTTGCATATTAGTAAACTTACAATTTGAAAAATCAAATTTTCTACATAGTGGCTTGAAAACAGAGGAAAGAATCTTAAATTCACATATCCAGTTTAATTTATTATATATACAGTCTGTGAAGTCTGAAAGCGACTTGAGATTTCCTTCATCATTTAACAAGTCGTTTACATATAGAATTCCACATGTAATCGAATTTTTAAAAAATAAGGAATTTCCATTATACAAAAAATTGCAGTTGTTCCATATTGGTTGTTGTACAATTTTAATTGATGAAACATTTTCTAAGTTTTTAGGCTTACATTCATTGAATGAACATAACACTTGTTGATAAAACATTGGTAATTTTCCCAATTTTTGCATATTTTCTATCTTTTTTTCTGAAAATTGTAAAGCGTAATTCACATCTATGTTTATTTGTTTACAGTAAGAATCAAAACTTTTGTACAGAATGTTTTTGTTTTTTATAAGTCGAGGAACCCATGAGGCTTTTAATGCCTTTATTTTGCATTCAATATCAACAACTGCCAGCCCACCTTTTAAAACATTACCTATTAAGGTATTACGTTTAATTCTTTCGGTTTTATCCCAAATAAAGTTATAGATTAAGCGTTGAATTGTTTGTATAAAGTCATTTTCAGGAGAATAAACTATTGAAGCAACGTATGTGAGTTTAGATAAAGCAAGTGTGTTAACTATGCATGATTTACCAAATAAAGTTAATTTTCTTCTTTTCCAAGATTCAAAAAGCTTTTCAACATTCCAACTCAGTATACAGTAACTCACAAACAAAACAATCAAATCTTGATAAAAATATAAAGTATAATAAAAGGTGGAAAAATATCTATACAATTAAAGCAGTTTTGTCACAATTAACAAGTGTACGCGCGATTAGTCACAACCCACTTTAAAAAAACCATTTTAAACGTTAATTGACTTAAAAACAATGAGACAAAATGCGGATTTCTTTTTCGGCATACGTTGAGCATAAATAATGAAAACAAGCTTTTAGTACATCAACAGCAGCATAACGTTGCGTATTTGGAGAAAAGTTTAATCTATTCACCTATATCATACTAAAAATGGTATTATATGAGGTTTAGAGCATATTGTACAATGCCCCCCCCCCCCCCCCATTATACCAGAAAAGTACCAGCAAATTGCAGAATCGTTCCGAAACGATTTTAGAGAAAATGTATGAGGTTGCATTGAAAATAACAGTCAAAACAATCAAAACAAACCTTTTTCAGAGTGTAAATACCGTTCATCTAAAATTTAATCTAAATAATGGAAGAATTTAAATTAAATTTTTCACAAAAACTGACTCTTACTATGCCTTGCAACATATTTTGATATTCATACTTAAGTTATTTGTTCTAATGATTTAGTTGCCTTTTATAAAATATAGTAAAATGAATTAATGTATAATTAACAACTGTGCTACATATTTTCATCATATAATTCCCATTAGAGTATGTTAGAACCTTTTTGATTATTAAAATGTTGATGACAAATTCATAGTAATTATTAGATTTAATACAAACCAATATAAACCCCAGTGTTCGAGCCCGCTATTTTCTCTTTTGGAATTCCCGCATCTTCCAATGCCATGTGCACGGACTCCAGTAGAAAATGTTGCTGGGGGTCAACCTGCTCGGCCTCTTTGTCGCTGATACCAAAGAATTTATTGTCCCATTCATCATGTCTGAGTGAGAAATATCAATTAATCATTTAGAGTAAATAATTTGAAACCTTTCCTTTCATAAATAACGCATACATAAATCATTATTGAATTTCACTTTCCTATGTTTCAGGAAAAAAAACCAAGTTAATTTTTCTAAATGTTTAGATCGTTCTATCATACATGTACATTACAAAAACTTGAAAGTATTGGCAAGCTATTTTAAACAGAGTTTTACATTCTTGGCATTTGTTCATCATCTTCAAAAGACTTAACGTTTAAATGGAACATTTTACACCTAGGATGGCATTTTTCTTAGAAATCAATTGTAATGAACAAACTTTGCATAACTAAAATGCATTCTACAAAAGTTTTTCAAGAAATGTCGCTAGAGATTGTTACTTTAAACCTTTGAAACGTTGGACAATCTAAAGTAAACCACCATACCAATGTTGGATGTTAAATTTGATATCTGTTCCATATTCTACAAGGAAAACATTTTTGAATTTGCATAGTTTTATTTTTTTTATTTTTTTTTTCAACAACACTAATTGGTACCAGTTAGTCTTGCGACTTGCGCTAACAATTGGGCGTTTTACTGGGTTTTTTAATACTACCTGTTTATTTTTTTATAACTGGAATGATGCTTTTTTGGTAAAAAAAAAATTATAGATTTCATAATTTGCTTCATGAGGCACATGGGACAGGACCAAAGTTACCAAAAGGACGCAGGGAAATAAGACGAGGCATAAAACCACGTAAATTTATTTGAAAAACCCACATTTTTTTCTTAAAAATTCCACTTTTGTTACATGTATTAATAATATGTAATCATTTGTATTCAGTATTGGCAAAACCTTGAAAAAATTTACTTAAATTTAATTGATATTTAGACATCAAAATGTGTATACGCTTATTGAGCAACACAATGCTAATGGAATGGTATGTTCAGACTGTAGTTTTTTTTTTTAGAGTTGATCAACCTACAATTTTTTAAAGAACAAATACTGATAACACAGGGAAATATCTATCTTTTGCAATTTTCAAAAAAAAAAAAAATGATAAAGGACTCCCAGGACTAACAAAGTTATTGCCCTTGAGTATGAAAAGCTTGTAATCACTACTCCTTTCAGACCGCTAGAAGTAGAGACTTGAACCTTTTACCAATGTGTTAAAGGAGCATGGTCACGAGTTTGGTCAAAAATTATTTTTTCGATTTGAATGTTTTTAATGCCTTGGTAAGGCATTTTTAATAGACAACCAATATTTGAGTGTCGTTTGTAAAGTTATAAGCTAGATGCAGAGCTTACAATTCTTCGCTATGTAAACAAAGCTTTTCTTTAGATTTTGAATGTTGAAATGAAAATTCCAGTTTTAGACCTAGAATGAATTTGTTTATCGTAAGGAATTGTTTTTTATGCTTAAAATGAATAGAGAGATAGACAAATCAGCTTGAATTTTTTTTTTTACTTAAACCTATGTAAACAACAAGTTTAGCTTTTTAAAAAAAGCTTACCGTCTTTAGAACAAACCCTAAATTACAGCAATTCGTTATCAAAGATAGTTTAATTCTTTTTTATATAAATGTCACCTTCCTCTTCATAGCATGGCGAGTGGAATATTATGTCATGTGTCGTTTAAGCCTGCGTGTCTAAAATTGAGAACTGCGTACCCGAGCTTGTAAGGTGAGATCGACTATAGGGTGAAAGAGATCTTAGGTAGGGTCGTAGCCTTGTATTTTTTTTTGATAAAATCAAAGTTATACCACTGCATTTATCTATCTAAAGTGCAAATAACTTTACCGATATTGGGCATACCGCATCAATTTTTTATATTTTGTATAAAAATTTGAGTTAACAAGGCTAAAAGAAAAACAAATAATTTCATAGAATGTTACTTTCAACTAGTTGAAAACCAAAGGCTGAATTTCATTCATAAAGATTTGAATTGCTTTTTCGTTTTCTCACTTTTTTAAGATTTGAAATCTACGAAAGTTAAGTCGTACATGAAAAAGATCATCAGAAAATTATCTCCCTTGCGCCGAACAGTATTTCAACCAATGAAATCACAAATGAAAGGAAGTGCACAACCCGGAGACTGTAAATTATTTCAACTCTTATTACCGTCTTCCAAGGAAGACGGTAAAAACAGGGGAACGAGCCTCGTTAACACGATGAAGAATTGTGAGCCCTGTATCTTGCTTAAAACTCATCGGCTGACACCCACATTTTTTTTTGTTCATTAGAAATGCATTCCTAAAGCATTGTAAATAATAAAAACAGAAAAATAAATGTGATCAAAATCGTGACCATGTCCCTTCAAGGACGTTGTTTACTTAGGCTTAGGAGTTCTCAAAATCGGATTTTTAAAAAGTTCAATGTCATGAGTAAAATGAGTTCTAAACACTTAGAGTATTTTTGAAATGAATTATTATAGACAAACCATTCGATATTTTTTTACTTTATTATGGAGTTCAAACAAAGTTGGACTCTTAGCAAAACAGAGGAAATTCGGACTAAAATGTTCAGAGTTTTTTTTTACTGAAATATTTTTGGTAGTACTTTAATATTAAAAAAAATGATCTGTTATTCAACATAATTTTGCATATTTTCTGTTGGTTTTATCTCACTGTTTTGTTTAGATGTTCGAATGGCGCGCACTACAAAAATATGCTTAAAAACGATAAAAGACACTATATATCATTGATCTCATAAAACTTTATGACTGCAGAGTTAGGTCAGAATACCTAATTTAATGCTATTGATGTTTTAGTATTATCATCATTCTGTTTGTTTGTTAAATTGAATCAAAAAAGGGTAGGAATTTGTAAACTAGTAGAGGAAAATCCGACTGGAATATTCTTTAAAATGTGAATAAAACTGAATGCTTTGTGTCTGTTTTGTATCACTGCCATTCATAAATTGTTTTTGTTTTTTTTAAAGAGCCTAGCAATTAGTAGTATTTCACAATCAAAAAAATTTCAATCATAATGTAAAAATTTTAGGGACTTTTCTTAAATTTTCAAAAAATATTAAATAGCCATTATCTCAATAAGTAGGTGATTGACCCCCTTTTTTAAAAGTGAAAATTAGCACTAACATGATAGGTCTTTAACACACGATTGATGGTTTTACACTATCATCAGTGGATTTTTTTTCATTCTGAGTAAACGTAGACCTAAGTTCACTTAGATGCTTCTTCAATCCTTCATACCAAAAGGGCCCGAAGCCCCCTTTTAGCAGTTATTGTCCCTAGCAATAAAATAGATGGTCTCAGAAGAAACGTAGAAGTGGTGGAGGGGCATGGAGACAACACAGTAATCTAAAGAATACAGAGTGAGTTTGGTGTGGAACTGAAGAAAAAACTTGACCGCCATCATTGTGTGAAAAATATTGTGAAACATCTTTATGAACTTAAAATTTCTAAAGATGCCACATTCAGTAAGATTTTATCAAAGTGTATAAAATACATTTTTGCAAAAAACCAAGGAAATGTTGCTGGTGTGAAGGAAAACTGACAAGCACTTGTACATCTCCCACAACAGTTTGGCGACCATGCGAAGTGTTTTCCAAGATTTTGTGCCTATAAGAGGACACCAAACCAGACATATTCACACAGAAGCTAACCAAACAAATCAGCACTTAAAGACAAAATTTTGAAAGAAAACTTTTTAAAAAAAATTTGCCGGTAATTGCAAATGCTGCACTTTATTCAGACCTAGGTTCTAGCCAAGCCTGTAAACATCCGAACCGGGCTGTAAGTCTAAGAGCACCAAAGCATCTGTATTTGGTATATTGTGATTTTAACCAACTCATTATTTTGGAAAATGACGACATCCAAATGAATCTATTACCTTTTTGCAGCGAAACCCGGCTTATTCTCTTTTTTTTTTTTTTTTGTCATTTCAAGATTTAATGTCTTTTTTAATGAACACTCTGTCATGTCGTGCTATATTAATAATATATTATGTCAATATAATAACATCGTTTGCTGACAATACATAACTTTAAATTGTTGATTATGCTGACACTTCAGCATGTTTATTATATACAGATCTTAAAAAAATACATAAATGGTCAAAACAGTGGTTTGTATCTTTTAACCCAACCAAAACGGAAAGTCTAACCATATACAATTAAGTTTAGAAACCTTCTTACCCCTCATCAGTACTCAATAATGTTCACCTGAAATAGGTAGCAACTCATAAACACCTAGGAGTTATTCTTAGTATGAATTTGTCTTGAAAATTACATGTACATTTAGATGAAACAGTTAAAAAGCCTGTTCCCGCCTTTGTATGCTGCGAAGACTCAAGTATATTCTCGATAGGAAATCTTTGCAGAAAACGTATTTTTTATTTGTAAGACCAGTCTTAGAATACGGAGATATTATATGGGACAACATACCAGAAAACTTGGTCAGTAAGATTGAAAGTATACAATTGGAAGCAGCCAGAATAGCTACGGGAGGGAATAGAATGACATCCAGACATCTGATATATAAAGAAACGGGATGGGAACCATTATCGAAACTCAGGGGAAATCATCGTTTTATTTAAATTGACAAAATATTTCACAATATGGCTCCTAATTACTTATCTACCATCATCAATACAAGAATTAAGCTTTACATTATTCATTCTTCCAAGCTACAATAAGACAATAGAATGCTTTACACCAAAATGTGCGATCAAATCCTTCATTACATTGCTTTAAGACATATTTACATACCAGTAGGATTAAAATTCAAAATTATTTTTATTTAGGTACCATAATAGGCCAAACTCTTCCCCCCAAACTAAGACTAGAATGTAGTGGTCTTAATCTTCATTAGATTCAAAGAAAATTAACTCACCTCTTTGTATTTGCGGCGAAGTTGAAAGTACTGATCATTTTTTATTACACTGTAGTACACATTCCAGAGTTAGGATCAATACAATCTTGACACTTCCATATCAATGTTGAATTATTGTTATATGGTAACGTTATATTATACAATACAACAATATTTCTTTACCTTGTCCAGAAATTTCTTGTTGAAAGTAAAAGGTTTTAAGTTCACCTTTTGTTTTACTTTATTGTATTACATTAAATATCATACTTGCATTTACCTGTGCGTTCACAGATATATAATGCCTATTTAGAGTTATTTAGCAACATTATGTTTCAATATTAACATAAATGACATTTTCTTTTTTCTTCCCCCTACATTTTTCCTAATCAATGTAATGTTATTGGACTTGAAAACTTTACCGACCTCTCATTTGTAAACTGACAAGAGCGAGATTAATTAACATAAGCCTTTTGGCTTGTTTCTCAATCATCTATGTACTGCTTTTGTAATATGTATGATGCTAATAAAAAAATAAATATTTTAAGTTGAATCTAACATAATTATACTCAGTTTGTATCTATTTAAATTATTTGTATGGCTATTTATCGTGAATTTTTAAGAATTCGAGGGAGGCAATAAAAACGTGCCTTTTTTTCAAACATAATTTGTCACAAAAGATCATTAATTCAGAATAAGGGATAGGGGTAATTTCTATAGTGATATCTCTCTTAATGCAAGAAAGTTGGCATGAATGTGTTTACGTTATAAAGCACATGCTAAGGTTGATAGGGACTATTCTATAGATGTGCAGTGCAGTAAGGTTTTAAAAATGTACATTTCATCCAGAGAGTCAAACAGTAGCAGAAAATTGACGTTTATCACTCCAATATATATATATATATATATATATATATATATATATATATATATATATATGAAATTTTAAAAAACAAATTCATGAACATTTTTTTAAGTGAAAGCACATTTTGTTCAGATTAAGAATCAAAAACTTCAAAATTTGAAGTGTTGATTTCAGCAACATATTGATAAAGTTATGATATTGCTATGTCAAAAAGCCAATGTTGTAAACAATTTTGAAATTGGTTTTCGTTCTCAAAATTAATGAACTCGATTTGCAAATAAATTCCATCAAATAAAATAATGATTGCAGAAAATTGAAATTGTTAAAAAAATTATAACTGCAAGGTAAGAAAGTAGTCATGAAAATGATATATGTTGTAGTGGGCATACTTATGTTTTGTTAAAAAGATAAAACAAATTCATTGCCAAATCATTTTTACTGCAACCCCCTGTTTCTCATTAAGGTTTGAAGAATTTAATCATAAAAAATGTAAAATTTTTGTTTATTTTTGCCCGATCTACTTCAGCAAGGTGGTACATGTAATTATGACAAACATTTTTTTCTTTTTTTATATAATATATCACAAATGTATTTCAATCTAATTAAAATCGGCATTAACATCAATTCCTCCAATGTTAATACGTTGCGTGAAACGTGCACTAACTGAAAACTAGGAAGCGGAAAGTAGTTTTAATTTTGATTAGTCTGTTATAATTAGTATTTAAATTTAGATTAATGTAATCATTACGATAAATTCAAAGATTGTTTGACTCTAATCCGATATATTTTTGTTAATTCAGCGATCGGTCGATAATTCTAACAAGCATGTTAAGTTTTTATTTCTATACATGTACTTGAATTGAAGTCATTAAATATTTCTAATCCATTTAAAGTTGCTATGAAAAATTGCCCCGACTTTATTCCGTTATTTCTTTAGTTTCCTTTATCGTTGTCTTGATTCTCGGCCAGTTGTTTTTTTACAAGCATCTTTCTTTTACTTTATTCATATTCTTACGATCATTCTTTTTTGCGTAACACTGTAGTGCTATTGCCGATCAATTTCCCCTGGTGAATAGACGATGTAAAATTACACGCAATTAATGATAAGATGAACACTGAATTTCAGTTTAAGAGTCTTGAAATCAACTGTTATAAAAACTTTTGACACGGATTTTATTCATTTAAATATTGATTCTAAAATATTTTGCACTTGTTCGTATACACAGATTACACCTACATGTAACCCGTAATCGCTTCTCTTATCTAAGATCGCCTGTATTTAGTCAAAAATATGACTATTAGTTTTTGTTATTCTGTTAACCTATACATCATATATACAGTATATCATGTTGTTGGACAAGTGTTTGCTCTTCACTGTATGCTTGCCATTTAGCTGACGGTGTACAAATGCTGACTGACCTGTTTATATTCCATTTCCCCCCCCTTTTTTTTTTACATATTTGTTGTAAACAGGACATAGAAAAATACCCGGTATTGAACAAATGAATGCTAAAAGTGATAAATATATGAATAATTTCTCTAGTAACAACAAAAATAGAATTCCTGGGCCTCCCGCCGGTCAAGCAGTATACTAGTATCGAACAAGGCTGATTTAGGAACTTGACCAAGGTATTTGTGGTATAAACATTTGGTATAAATTTCATGTAAATCCATCAAAATTTGTAGGCATGAGAGCGCTTACAAGGTCAATTTTTTGATAAAACGGAGTCATTATTGTGGTCAAAGTCCCATAACTCCAACAAAAAGTATTGACCAATGCTGATTTTCGAACTTGACCAAAGTATTAGTGGTTTAAACATTTGGTATAAATTTAATGAAAATCCGTCAAATTTGTAGGCTTGAGAGCGCTTACAAGGTCAATTTTGGGATAAAACGGAGTCATTATTGTGGTCAAAGTCCCATAACTCCAACAAAAAGTATCGACCAATGCTGATTTTTGAACTTGACCAAAGTATTAGTAGTATAAACATTTGATATAAATTTAATGAAAATCCGTCATAATTTGTAGGCATGAGAGCGCTTACAAAAAAGTGTGACGGACGGACGCATGGACACACGGACGGACGCCCGGCATTTCTATGTCCCTGCTCCGCGTTGCGGCGGGGTACAAAAAAAACAACAGAGAGGGAAAGAGACTCTGATCGCCAGTACATTAGTAATAATCATGAAGGCGGAGTGAAATGATTATTGAATACGATGTAATTTCAAAGATGAACACTATATTAAATATGGATTCAAGAAAACATAACACAAAAAAGTTTTCATTCGATAATTTTCTATGGTGGCATATTTCTGCCATCCACATAATGTTGGGTCAACATAGCATATCACGTAAAGTTAAAATAACTATCTCGTCAAGTTTAGACAACTTTTTGGTTTCTCGATCAAGACTCACTGCAACCCATTGTTTTTCATTAAGGTTTGAAGTATTTTATCATAAAAAATGTAATATTTTTGTTTATTTTTGCCCGATCTACTTCAGCAAGGTGGTGCATGTAATTATGACAAACATTTTTTTCCTTTTTTTATATAATATATTACAAATGTATTTCAATCTAATTAAAATCGGCATTTACATCAATTCCTCCAATTTTAATACGTTGCGTGAAACGTGCACTAACTAAAAACTAGGAAGCGGAGAGTAGTTTTAATTTTGATTAGTCTGTTAAAATTAGTATTTAAATGTAGATAAATGTAATTATTACGATAGATGGAAAGAGTGTTTGACTCTAATCCGATATATTTTTGTTAATTCAGCGATCCGTCAATAATTCTAACAAGCCTCTTAAGTTTTTATTTCTATACATGTACTTGAATTGAATTTCTAATCCATTTAAAGTTGCTATGAAAAATTGCCCCGACTTTATTCCGATATTTCTTCTCTTTCCATTTTCGTTGTCTTGATTCTCGGCCAGTTGTTTTTTTTTTTTTTACAAGCATCTTACTTTTACTTTATTCATAATTCTTACGATCATTCTTTGTTGCGTAATACTGTAATACTATTGCCGATCAAATTTCCCTGGTGAATAGACGGTGTAAAATTACACGCAATTAATGATAAGATGAACACTGAATTTCAGTTTAAGATTCTTGAAATCAACTGTTATAAAAAAAATAATTTATTAGATTTTATTCATTTAAATATTGACTATGATTTTTTGCACTTGTTCGTATACACAGATTTCACCTACATATAACTCGTAATCGCTTCTCTTATCTGAAATAAGATCGCCTGTATTTAGTCAAAAATATGACTATTAGTTTTTGTTATTCTGTTAACCTATACATGTAAGTGTAAAATATTTCTTACGGTATGCACATAACTGGATATACACAACAAGTCAATAGCTTTTAATGGCCATATTTATCACGCTGTTGGACAAGTGTTTGCTCTTCACTGTATGCTTGCCATTTAGCTGACGGTTTACAAATGCTGACTAACCTGTTTATATTTCATTTACCTTTTTCTTTTTTTTCTTTTTCTTTTTTTATACATATTTGTTGTAAACAGTACATAGAAAAATACCAGGTAATGAACAAATGAATGCTAAAAGTGATAAATATATAAAGAATGTATCTAGTAACAACAATAGAATTCCTGGGTCCCCCGCCGGTCAAGCAGTAAACTAATATCGACCAAGGCTGATTTAGGAACTTGACCAAGGTATTAGTGGTATAAACATTTGGTATGAATTTCATGTAAATCCATCAAAATTTGTAGGCATGAGAGCGCTTACAAGGTCAATTTTTTGATAAAACGGAGTCATTATTGTGGTCAAAGTCCCATAACTCCAACAAAAAGTATCTACCAATGCTGATTTTTTGATTTTGACCAAAGTATTCGTGGTATAAACATTTGGTCTAAATTTAATGAAAATCCGTCATGATTTGTAGGCATGAGAGCGCTTACATAAAAGTGTTACGAACGGACACACGGACGGACGCCCGGCATTTCTATGTCCCCGCTCCGCGTTGCGGCGGGGGACAAAAAATACTACAGAGAGGGAAAGAGACTCTGATCGCCAGTACATTAGTAATAATCATGAAGACGGAGTGAAATGATTGTTGAATACAATGTAATTTCAAAGATGAACACTATATTAAATATGGATTCAAGAAAACCTTAAAACAAAAAAGTTTTCATTCGATAATTTTCTATGGTGGCATATTTCTGTCATCCACATAATTTTGGGTCAACATAGCATATCACGTAAAGTTAAAATAACTATCTCGTCAAGTTGAGACAACTTTTTGGTTTCTCGATCAATAGCGACTTTTTTGTTGGGATCGCTATCTCGATAATTTATCTTGCATCTCGACTTAAAGTCGTGTCCTTTGCAAAGACTGTCGTTCACAAAACAAAATAAGTTATATACATACATTTGATAATAGAGGTTTGGAACTCATTAAAACACAATATGTCTAGCCTCATTATATCACTTTTATGAAGTTGTACTGTCTTAAATACATTAAACTACATGCGATTGAAAGAGGTATGCTAAGGATTAAAATAATTCCTCTTATAATTTTGGCCCTATTTTGGAGAATTCTATTTGATTTTTATAAACGTAAGGGGATCGAGTAATGCGTTTCAAAATACGACAATACAACTATTATACATGTACATGCATTATATTGTTTCGTGGATGGCAGCATTTGCAAATGCAACAAATTTTAGTCATGATACAAGATATGTTATCTCATCTTGCCGAGATAGTTATCGCAACAAAGTGTAATAGCTTATGTTGACTAGACAAAATAGAAGTCGGAGTTTGTTGAGAAACAAGAAAGTTATCTTGACTTGACGAGATAGTTATCTCGACTTGACGTAATATGCTATGCTGATATGCCACCATAATTTTCTTTTAGCTACGTAGGAGGAGCCAAGTTGCACTCGGCGCATGGCGTGATCTGTACCGTTATACTAATCAAAGTACTGAAGTACTGACGGGAGTTGATTTTATCGATTATCATTTATTTTGAAATCAACTTATCTTGCATGGCAATTAGTTTCTAGTCTGTATTTGAATTACGCCCTTTTTTATTATATGAATGTTAGACTTTTTCGACAAGAATTCCGAGAATCTTTATATGAATCATGTTGTGTAATATTTAAAGATAGATTTCAAACTATATATAAGTATTCGAAGCATTTCTAAAAAAAATATGGATCCAAGCACTATTGATATCGAACTCTAGTCTCGTTCAACCAGACGCTCGGCTGTCTCCGTTAATCTCCGACAAGCAAGAGAGCCTTTCTGCTTGTCGGAGATTTACGGAGATTGAACGTGGCTATATTAAACTCTGGCGTAGGAACACATGAGGCTATAAAAATATCTTAGTTGTTCGTATTTTATAAAATCTGACTATTTTCAAAGTGTTTATTGATAAGTTTCCTTGAAAAACAATGCTTCAGCATACATTACTTTGATTTCTTTGTATTATTTTCAAGAACAAAGTCTTGTCAGCGGTGATGATTTGTGCTTAGGTCCAAACACTGTTTCACTTTCAGTTTGCCAGAGTGACTGCATAGAGAGTTGATTAAAATCACCTCCCAAAAACTGATTGACAGACGAAGCACTTTGAGTCCTGAAATAAAATCCCGCTCAAATGACCGACTATAGAATCCTAAAGCGAAATAATAAAGTCAAGTGATAACACTTTAAGTATTATATTCAACACACAAATTCTAGGTTCATTTTACCACGAACTGTTAGAACATGAATATTTCACAATGTTTAAGAAATCGGCGATGCAAGTCGAAAACCAAAAATATGATTTACAGTCAAATAAAGGAAATTAAATGAAACATTTTGTAACTGTTTTTAATGAAAATAATAGCGTTAAATTTTCGTATATGTTATCGAATCACGTATTATAAAAGTCTAGTAAAATATTAAACTTATCTTTTCAGCGATAATCTCCGTCCGTATTCATCGAAAGACAATAGGTCAAAGAGCCGTATATAAAGGATGCACCCTTATTGCATGGTACGGTACGCTTTCTTGGCCTTTTTGAGGCGGGTCTTGCATAAATTATTTTGCACACTTTTTGCACGGTACAGTTCGATTTGCGAACAAAATGATTCCCTTTGTGAACGGTACGGTTCGTTTTGTGAACTGTACGGTACGAAAATACATTTCTTATGGGAATTTATAAAGGATAAAATTTGACATTTATTATATGTTGAAAAATTATCGAAACTACTCGCACATATTCTAAACACTTTTATCCCGGATGGTATACTTTTCATATCGATTGCAATGCAACATTATTTACCGCGAAAACTTTTTTTAAAAATTAACAAATGTCAAAATTAATGCAACATGTGGCGAAAACGATAACTTAAACAGAATAGAGTGTAATAAAGTGTTTACCAATTTAAAATACGTACTCATGTAAATCTTATGTTATTAAAATCAATATAGACAAAAACTGATGTCAAACAAATACTACCGTATAACAGGTATTTTTTACGTGCTGCTAATTTTTACTAATTTTTACGAGTTTTATAAATCCGTAAAAATTAAACACGTAAATTTTCACAGAAGTGAAAAATTACAACACCGCACGTAAATTTTCTACATCGTACGTATGAGAGTAATGTTCATGACCTTCAGCTCATGTACATGTAGGTTTATTTGAGCGTTTATGGTCATGTGGTGATAACAGTTCAGCTCTTTATATTAAGTCTTGAGTATTTTTTAAAACCACGTTAGTTGCTAGCTTTCAATTACTCAGTCAATAGGTATGACGGGAATACGAAGCTATTTTAAACCAGTATCTACAATGCCAAATCCAGATCGCTTAGAAAGAAACAAAGACACGGTGACCCCCCCCCCCCCCCCCTTATACCCTAGATATTTACCAGAGATGATTTTAATTTTTACAGACATGTACAATTCGTAAAATAAATTACGCCTAAAAATTCAAATCGCCCTATTTTAAGATAAATTCGTAAAAAATCACTGCAGTAAAAATTACCCATTATACGGTACTCCTTTGCTTCATTTGACCTAGATAAGTGTATCGATCATATTTGTTAAAACGCTTGTTTATATCATTGCAAATACCTTGGTTAAATTTAAAGACACAATTGTTAAAAATCCATTTGACCTAAATTCTGACGAGAGAACATGTCGATATTACAGCCGCAGGGGCTGTGGATGCATCGCTGGAAGCTAATTCTGCATATCAACTCGGGAATGTGGGCGGTGTGTGGATTCACTGCAAATTGATTTGCTGGGTGTTTGGATCTGCCATTTAAGTTTGTTTAAAAGGTTACATATTTGTTACTGTTAACATTAGGTACCACATTTTGCAATGATGATTGAAATTCTTAACATATCTAGCGTTTTAAGATGTGGAACTGAATAAATATGTCGCGGACTTTCATTGCATACCAAACGCGCAACATAGTTGGTTATTGCACCATAATCGAAACAGAAAAAAACAACCTAAAGACAATCATAAAATTCGTTTAGATAAGATAATGTTACGAATAGATCCGAACATTTTCAGAAAAGAACGAACTTACTTTTCTTACACTCCTTTCTTTTCATTTTTATTGCTTATTTGTTCTCCCCCTCCCCCTCCCACCCCATCTCCCCAAACTTTCCATTTTTTCTACTCTGTTATTATTTTTTGTTTTGTTTTTATTACATGTTTTTTTTTCTTTCTCATTTTTTCTCTACACTACATATACTTTTTTATTTTCAACCTTAGCAATTAACCATTATTTTTCTATTTTTTTTTTTATTTTCCTATCATAAGCTATTTGTTTTGTTTATTTTTTTGCACTGTACCTCCTTCCAATGCTTTTTATAATTATATATTAATCTATCATACAAAATTCCATTGCAATATTTATGTATATATATCTATATAAAATTATATAATTACTCATATTATACCTTGACTACAGGAGAGAACATGAATAGGCATTGTGCCTGCTGTTCAATCCATTTTAATGTATTTATAAACTTGAATAAAATACTTCTTAAATTAAATTAACTTACTTTTTTATGAGACCGGCTTTCTTTACGTATGTTTTATGAGGATGATCAGGGTCCGGGTCGTAAAAAGCTTCTACAGTGAATCTTTCTGGTGGGATCTCTCGAACATGATCTTCTCCATTAATCAAAACTTGCCAGAATTCGTCTACGTTGTCAGCGCCAGGAAACATACAACCAATGCCTACAATTGCTATATCATTGTCTTCGTTCATTGCTTTCGTTTTAAGTTGAAAACAGAAAAATGAAACGTAACAAACTTTTCTGGATATGTCATTGTTTTGCCACAGTGATTAACTTTGATTTAACATTGGGGGCCTCTTAAGTATATTTTTCTACTTGAAATGATATTTGATTAATAACAATCTGATTGGCTATTAGCTCAAATATATATGAATATTTTCCACGCCTCCAAAACCCAAAGTTAGATATGGAATTATTTATGCATTTTTATTTATGTAGATCTTATGTAGTGGGTGTTACAAATTCCGATGCATTTTTAAACCAACCAGTAACCACCGTCAATTTTGTCAACATTTAAAGAACTTATTATGAATGATAAAAAAAATGCAAATAAACTACAAAACCACTGCAATTAGGGCTTTTCTATTTCTAGTCGAAAATACGTATTGTTTCGGTCTGTTTTACTATTACTATCTTATAATATTTAAATACATACATATAGGGGTAAACCACCCTTTAAGGTCGGACGACACGTTCCTCAATTTTATATAACTTTTTCCAGGAATTTGTTAATGGTTTACTACTACTTTGACAAGATTTCTTGGAAAATATTAGGATACCTTACCAGGCATTTCTGCAAAATACTACAGTATGTAATTTCCTAAATAATCTTTTCAAAAATATACTTAAATTCCAGATATAAAAGTAAATAGATATACAGTAAAGTGAAACACCATAGTGTAACTCTTTCTTGGCCGGGGTTAGGCTTTGAACTCACGACCTCAAAAACCTATGCTCTTGGCAGTGAGCGGTCTCGACTATAACCACCCGGCCACCTAGGGATGTTATAAAATAAAAGATAATTTTAATCATTTAGAAATAATTATAAAAACAATTATTTTTATTTGAACTTTTTATTACGAGGAGATACAAAAAAGATGAACGAGGAACGTGTCGTCTTACATTAATTATAACATATTCATTTTTTATAATTCTCAAAATTTCTTCGGACGTTTATTCAGAGTAGAGAGTACCAATAGATCGATCAAAGCTAAAGACAACCTTTCATACCACCCATGGGCTCAATTTGATTTAAGAGTCTTTATAAATGTTAAAAAATCAAGAGATTTCTCAAACATGACTTATCAATCTTTGCCAAGTTCGCTAGTCCGTCGGTTTTATTAAAGCTATGGATGTCGCTAAACATATTACTGAAAATGGTTTTGTTCTCATATATTAAGAATATCAACATAAGATTGATAGCTATTTTATGATTGATATCCTATAAAAACGAATATATTTTTTTTAAACAAATGTTTTCTTTTTACACCTGCTTAGTCTTTAGTAAATGGACAATGCTGCCTACACATACAATGAAATGAAACAAATGCTACTACAAAGAAAATTAAAGCTCTTATACTGAGTGAAATTTCGGTAAAACCTAAAACTTCTTATTACATTTTTCAAGGCCAAGTTTAAATTAAGGCAGCTGATATAATTATCTCAATAAATGATGAAAATAGACAAACCATGATATTTATACCTTAATTAATGGCATAAATTATATGGGAATATGTAACAGTTAATTTTTTAAAAGTATATTTTCATCTGAATGAATTATATAAAGTACTATGACAGAAGCTCAATTCATATTTATTCCTCTGTAGGCTAACAAAAATAATAGGGAACTATGTAACAGTTAATTTTTAATCTGAATGAATTTTATAAAGTACTAAGACAGAAGGTCAATTCATATTTATTCTTCTGTAGGCTAACAATTATTTTATTTCTCCTACTTTTATCGGAAAACAGACTATAGCTTGCCTGTAATTAAATTCTTTTGTTCTCCACCTGCACCCCATTCCCACTTAGCCAACACAATTTTACCTGTATTTTTCAACATGTTGGCTAAGTACAGGGCACTGACCAGCACTGTACCCCACTGTACGCCATTGTACCGGGCACTGACCATCACTGTATCCCACTGCAGTATTACTTTTTTTCTTCAATATTTATTTTAATTATGCTGTATATAGCATTTATTTAACATTATGCATAGATACAACTTGACAGAAGAATGAAACATGTCGTTAAATGTATTTAGTATGTTATATTTATAAACGTCTATTGTTATTAAATGTTACGATCACAACATTATGATAATGTCCCTAGCTATTAAGTGAAAATTCTGAATTTACATCTTGAATCTGATTATCGAAAAAGTGCATGTCATTATGTTTATTCTGCCAGTCATTGGAAAATACCCCCCCCCCCCCCCCAACCAGCAAGGTACATTATCATTCCTTATTGATGATATACGACACGCCCTCGTTTAAATGATCGGGTTGTTAATTCTCTGTGTCTCATGAGCTGTCTTTAACCCACTGAAAAACAGTCAATCAAACACTAAATCCACAAAATATATTCATGCTTGTTCGTGTACACATGTCCATGAATCATGACTGCGCGCTTGATTACTCCGGTATATTTTGAAGAAAGCGTGCGAGTTTCTAGGTCAAATGTTGATTTCTTTTGATTAAAACATTTAAAAATACATTGCAAATGTTGGGATTTAATTTTACAAAAAAACATATACTGCAGAATGCATTTTACATTTTAAACAGAGAGAGAGAGAGAGAGAGAGAGAGAGAGAGAGAGAGAGAGAGAGAGAGAGAGCGAGAGAGAGAGAGAGAGATATTACATGTACATGTATATCACTTTATTACTGTATTGTATTGGTATCATATGTAGTCGTAGAAATGTTCATGATAAATTATGTGCTGGAACTAGCGGATGTGATACCGTAAGGGGATTTTAACGTGCTTATTCCCTTCTGACTCCGGGCCTCAATTTTTAGCACTAGAAAATTCATAAGAGAGAGAGAGAGAGAGAGAGAGAGAGAGAGAGAGAGAGAGAGAGAGAGAGAGAGAGAGAGATTAATCAGAAATCGATTGGGGTAAAAAAAAATGATTGTCTATTAATCTGCTTCTTTTACATACTGATTATTTTTCTTTTATCTCAAGTTTATCTTTGCCAAATAACTCCCGGGTTTAAAAAAATCTGCAAACTTTAAATCGAAAAATCTAAAGTAGTACGAATAATACATCTCCCTTTTTTCTTCATCCACTTGCAAATTAATACCCCTTGCAGTACTGTGCTATGTCGAAACGATTCATGTTAAGCATGAATATTATGTTAATAAAATTAATGCATTTTTGTTTAATTTTGACCTCGGTGTGTAATAACTATTGAATGGATATAATAAATCCATCCCACCTTTGTAAGCAATACATGCAAGTAGTCCTAATTGTAAGTAAATAACTAGAGCAGAGCTCGTGGCAAAGCCACGAGTAGGTCTTCCGTTGTTGCTGCGAGTTGAAAATATATCTGATGTGGTGTCAAACGATCATAATGACTTAAGAAATGAAGATAATAATTTTTCTATTGATCGACGTATCAAAGAAAAAATTGACCGGAAAACTTCATCAATGCGCGTAGCGCATTGATGAAAAAGTTTTCCGGTCAATTTTTTCTTTGATACGTCGATCAATAGAAAAATTATTATCTTCATTTCTTATCATTTCATAAAACATTTTCAAATAAAAAAAATGAGAAGTGTCATTGATCAAAAATGTAAATAATGTATATGAAGCGGCGCGTATGAATACAAAACAACAACAGCAACAATATTCAAAATGGATTCGCCTTCAGCTGATGCAGAGCTATTGTGCTGAATTTAATGGATTATAACAAATAGTGAGTTAAAATCTGAACCGGCTGAATTGAAAACGAAAGGAAAATACATGCGATAGCTTGTGATATTATTCACTGTGCAGAAAAACTCGTAATAAAACAAGTTTTCATGTGAGATCGCTGGAATATGCAACTGGACATAACAATCCAAGGAAAGGCGATCGTGGACGAAAATAGCTGATATGTCGACAAAGAATAGTATGTATAAGCGACTCTTGTAAACGTTGTGGTAACTATTGATAGCCAGTGATGTACTTAAATGGTATATCTGCCGCTTGGAATGCGCCGAAGGAGTTGATGCATTACTCATAGCTTTTCTTTACGACGCTTATTCTGATGACCGATCATTTACGTGTGTAAATTTAAAAATTATCGTTACCAAATTTGAACAGCAGTGTTACCGTGAAAGTTTATAGGCCTATATGTTCGTTATAATATTCCTGGAAAAGGAACAGCCAGCCTCGCTGTAAATGTTGATTGATCTCAAGCAGACGAAATCGCGAGAAGACGCTTAATTTTCTATTTCGTGAATCAAACAATGTGTTTTGTTTATTTTTGAAGGTTAAACTTTCAAGTTTTTATATACACAAGGTTGCATTTTGTTTGCTGACAATAAAACACACACAACTTTACATTTTGTTGACAGTGTTTATCTTGGAAATTCCCGTTCTATAAATAGCGTTAGATCAGAACAGTTGAGAAAAATAGATCCGGCAAAATTTTTATTGATGCAGGTATCAAATAAATTTTTGCGACCAATCAGAAGCGCCGATATCTCATCAAACGAATAAATATTAAATGATTAAACTTTCAGTTCTGTTTTTGTTATAAAAACGTGTTGTGATTGAAAGTCTGCATATAAAACGTGTATTGAAAAAGAAAATGTTTTAGTTTATGTAATCGTAACAAACATTATTTAAAGAATGAAATATTTAATGGCGAGTTAAATTTTCAGAGGGTAGCAAGCATTGTTGTAAACAGTATGTACTCATGGGTCATGTCAGGAATTGTGGTTTTTTTTTTTAAACCGAACCCGTTTACAAAACACGTAACCTTTTCTCTAAGATAACTTCTTTTTTTAAATATTTCTAAATTTTTGAAAACAATGTACAATTTAGAATTGTTGCGTGCTGACAAAATTTACAGACCCTGAAACGTACTACTACACCAAAAAAGCGTGCGACTTACGTGCAAGAAACGTTTCGTGTTAACCGTTTCGTGTGAATCGTTTAGCGTTTCGGACAAAGCGTGCAGAGTTTCGGACAAAGCGTGTAAATCGTTTCGAGCAAAGCGTGCGAGAACCATGTGAAACGTTCATCAGATTTCATTCGGAACTCTCTGACAATTTGTTTCAAAATGGCGCCTGTGTTTTACATTACATGTACTTTAAACTGTTTGTAATTGGCAAAACTCTTTTGTAGGTATTTTCATGGGAAAAAAAATCTAGAGGAAATGATATACTTATCTTTTTACAAAATTGAATTTGTTTTTAACAAACAAAAGAAATGTATATGTATTAAAAGACGACTAGTTACAGAGTACATGTATAACGTATTTATACGATGTTTCAGTACTGGTCCAGTCGTTTTACCGGTAACGAATATTTGCCAGTATCGAATAATTTTTAGAAAAATTACTAGTGGAAGACGAAGTTGAGGTTTTAAAAAATCCTAGCTAGGTAATTATAAAACAGAAATAAATATTCTATCAGTGCGTGAAGTTGTTTGCCATTTGCACGATTATTTACCGAATTGTTTACAAATTAAAAATGTGACCCAGATATGAACTGCCGGTAGTTCATAGCAGAACAAACGAAAGTGTGAAAACAATTAAGCCTAACTATGAAAATAAGTTTGTTATTGATCCCTATTTAGTGGATAATTAGTAAATATAATTCATTTTAAAAGATAATGCATCATTTCAAATAATAATGGAGCTTTGAATGAAATTACGACTTCAAATAGAACCACGTGTAGTTTTCCTAGTTTCGGTTCATTGCGACAGAAGTATTATTTTGCTGCATATATTGATAGATATACGGGAAAAACAAAGGAAAATGGCAACTACTTATCATCAATTACTATTATAAAGTGTGTTTATGAAAATTCAATATTATAAAGTAACGCAAATGAAAACTGTTCAAGTCCAGTTTTAATTTGACGGGAAAACGGTATGATAAAAATAACGATCATATTATTTGTTTAAATGACATATTCCCACAATTGTTTTGCCTTCTTCATTTATAAGTCCATTAACAAGTACCTCTAGTATATTTTTGAAATTAATTCGCCTCAAAATATTCGGTCAGAAGTGATAAAGGGCGCTTAATTCGATACTGGGAAACGAATTCTCAAAACTAGGAAAATGGAGGGGGTGTTGAAATTACTTCCTTTATATTTTCGGAAGTTTGATACTACAGTTTAGAAGGACAAAGAAACGCGATTTAAACATAAAATAAAAACATTTGGAATTCCGATAATAATAGTTGCATGCACGACGAAACCACATACTGATTCGTTACCGGTAAAATGACTGTGCAATATTAAAATTCGCTATACATAAACAATATTAAATACAATTTGCAAAACATGATTTCTGTTGGAACAAGCCTTAATCAACTTTAACTTACACGAGCATGTTTTGATAAGCATGTGGTTTTTTTTATTATTTATTTACATCGATAAGTCTAACTAAGACCATTCGGCTTTGTACAATCGGCACACATAACCTCGGACATCGGGTGAGACCTGCACCTGGCTGAACCTGTCAATCAAACTCGGTGTATTTGTTTTCATTGGATGGTCAAGCGTCTCTTTTTTGTCAATAGCCAATGGAAAAATTAATGACTTCAATGTAATCGGAATCAGTATTTGATGAAGCACACAATTTAAATGATAGAAAATTTATTAATTTTTTGAACAAAATTAAATGTAAACATAGAAAGAAAACATACTGATCATTTCTATGAATTGCAGGAAGTACTAGTAAGTTCTTTGGAATCCCGATTATAGATATTTTTACAAGTAATTATTTTAATTATTTAAACCACTGTTAACGGAAAACAAGAGGTCTTAAAAGTAATTAACGCACAGGGATTTGCCTACAATGTACACAGTCATGCAATTAATTATTATGGGAATCTTTACGTAAGGTACTTAATTCAAATAGATCATGATAATCTATACACTGTACGCCGTTATACATGTACATGTAAGGAGCGCCGGTAATATATACGAAGATTGAGTCAAAAAATTAAATCATTTTTATTTCTTGTTCTTTTCAATACAATGTTAAATTACTTTGAAAAAAAAAATCCGAAATAGTAATTACAACTTTCTTTTTTGTTTAATCATTTGAATTTTTTCTGAGGTGCATGGATATGTACAGAACATATTTATTTACGCGAATGATACGACATAGGAAAAAAATTAACGATTGTTTGTATAACATTGTTTCTAACGAATGTGACTAATTTAATTTAAAATATTTTTCAACATTATCAATGTAAGTAATATCAGATTTATTTACTGTTTGTATTTTTACATCGTATTCTCTGAAACCAATAAAAATACTAATGTTAGAAGAAAAATCAAATCCCGCCGAATACTGAAAACCCGATTTCAGTTTGTAATCATACGGATTTTATTTTTGGTATTGACTATTGAGGTACGGTAACATTTTTTATGGATGATTTTTTTAATTTATTATTTTATGTAGTAAAAGCACCATTCCAATTGTTACTCAATTAACATAACAATTGATGACCCGGGGCTATATATGTTCTGAGCTGTGTGCACTGAAGCGACACAAGATTCTCAGTCGCACGTGGCGGTTGAATTAACACAGACTGACCGAATAAACAAACGGGTGGGAAAGTGAAACAAAATGTTACACATAAGAAGAAGCCACCAAAAATGATTTTCGACAGATCTTGATATCGTTTCGCCAATCAAAAGAAAAAAAAAATACAGCTCGAGCTCCTGTCAGCGGGGCGGGAGGAGGGGGCAGCAATGAGTTCGCTTCCACAATGAAACGAACATGTAGAAAAACTACAGAAGTGATTAATATGTGAACGATAGAATCTAATCTAAAGTGTTTAAAACTCATGTGAATATTCTTTTAAATAATCATCGGATGCCTCAACTCAGGACATTCTTTTATCGTGCTAGCACCTACCGCAAACATGTAACATGGAACTTTGATTATAATTTGATTTGATTTTTAAACTACCTTGTACGCTATCGTATACATCAATGCTTAATCAACTGTACAAGTAAAATAAATTCTTTTCACCTTAAACCAATATAATAGTTGAAAACATAATAAAATATAGTTGTGTCCGTGCAAAATATGAAACATGAACGCGTGATAAGGTACATATAGAAGATCACGAACCGACCGCGGATCACTTGTCTACTCGCGCCGGATCTCCTCAGCCATGTGCGATGGATGATCATCATTTAAATGTTTAATATTTAGGGGTTGTTGTTGTTGATTTAAAGCATTATTTGTACAGTTTATGAAATATTTTACATAAACAAACCAACCATTAATTTATGTCTGACGGTGTTTCCGATTTGGAGTAATATCGTTCATTTATATTCATTTACACTCAAATTTAATTAAATAAATACAAAATGGACAAACTTTGATAACATAAAATTAAAACAGTTCTTGTATTTACGGCTATATTAACTCAAACACGTTCATATGCATGGAAGTGTGCGTCTCGGTGTGCGAATCTTGTGTATTAAATAACCGCTATGTAGGGCAGCCGTGGCTGAGATCCTCGGCCGTGGGCGAACGATAGATTACGTAAAAGTACGACGCACAAACCCGCACAGCTCAGAACCCAGGAAGCTTTTAAAAAATTGCAGTATAATGACCTTACTCTATCAAATAGAAGTTATTTATTTTAAACTTAAAAACCCACAATTGATCTATGTCTATTATTGCTTTAGATTGAAAATGACATTCCTTTATTAATTAACTGAACGATTTCTTAATTGACACCCAATCGTTTAATCCATAAAAAATGTGTAATCAAAACTAAAACAAGATTTGAGTTTGCGGGTAAATAAACTCATATATGAGAGACGCAACTCTCGTGTATTAGATAACCGCTGACCGCTAGGTAGTCCAGCCGCGACCATGGTGACCGATTTTCTCGGCCGCGGGCGAGGGAGAGCTTACGTAGTGGTACACACACACAGCTCTGATTCAAGGTTAATTTTAAATGCATGGAGTTAATAACTAAAATGTAATGCATAGATTTTTTTTTCATTCCATATTTTGTGGTTTACTAGAAAAGAAAAACAATGATTTGTTTCCCAAATCCCGTTTTTAAGGATTGTGCATTATAAGAACTTAACAACAATGACTTAAACTCCTAAAATAAAGCACGTATTCTAAAAAAAAAATTCTTATGAATTAATGCCGTTTGTATAAACCAGCATACTTTCTGCAGTAACTTTATGCCAGTTGTACGCGCAAAGACTTTCGTTAACCTGTCAAATGAAAACAGGTACATGTTAACATGTAAAGCTTTTTACACTCATACTACACAAATCTCATACAAAATAACATTGTAACGACCTTTATGAGATCCCAACAAACAACTTTTCCAGCGACAGTCATATCAAAATCCTAACCGTTTTTGAGTTATTAAGCAAACATTTTTAGGGGCCATTGGCCCTTAATTTAAGGGGCCAGCCCTTTTTTATTGGTGTCAAATGAAAGCCCTTAATATTTTGCACAACTTTTATTCTACATGTCTTAACAAAATGTTTTTCATTTTAAAGATATAAAGGAAAACATGTCTTAATTTTTGCACTTTTTTGAATCCTGTTTTTTGACCCCCTACCTTTTCCTAAATAAAAAACATAATCTAAAAACAAAAACCGATGTGCACAACTACAATGTCTCTGTTATTCAAATTCGTTGGATTCCTATTCCCTGCTATCATAGTCTCGGAGCCTTTGTCTGGAAACAAAAGGCCCTAAAAAAATTTAAAAGGGGAATAACTCTTTAACGGAAAGGGAATTCTACATTTTAGGAATTGCTTAAGATAGTGTTTTGTAAAGTACATTAGCCCTGAAAATTTGAGCAAAAACCGTTCAGAAATGAGCAAGATATGAAGCCTCAAATTTCGCGTCTAGGAAACAAAAAAAAAAAAGAAAAATAAGAAAAATCTTAATTTTTTTCCCGCACAATAATAGAAAGGTCTTCCGTTGGAAACGGAAGACCTTAAAAATAATCTTTTAAGACAGATTCTAAATAATTATGATCCTAAGGAACCCGGCAACCGTTATGTTTTTCTTAATCAAAAGTAAAAATTCAGATTTTTGTTTTAACAGTGTATTTTCCCGACGTTTACATTTGTTTATACCGAGGCTGCAGGTGTCATAACAGTATTTCACTGAAGGTTCACGTCAAAACATGGCTGAGCCAAAATAATTCCCGAATTTTCCTTTGAATTCGGGGCGGTTCCGCTCGAGACAGGAGCTGATTTTTTGTATGAGATGAAAAACAATGTGTAAGAGGTCTAACTATCCCAGTTTTGTAATAATGCGAGGTCATTTGAATTTTTGATGCGCGTTGTTTCTGGAGGGGGGTGAAAAGTCCTGGGCTTGATTTTCAAGCACATGTGTAACTTCGATGTAAACAAAGTCGCACGCCTTGCTGGATGCACGTGTGTATTTTGCTAGAAACTTGTAAATGAAGCGTTGTTTAAAAAGATGTCAAGAGGATTTTTTCCAGAAGTTCGTTTTGAATTTTTAATCTGTATGTAAAGTTGTGCAATTTTGGTAAGAATATATAGTAGAATTTAATACTGTAGTGCAACCTGCAGGAAAACGGGTTTGCTATGTTAAAAATTGTTTTACCTGTGTTTTAGGTGTTAAATCAGTGTGTTTAGACGAAAAATGACAAACAATGGGGTTTTGTAGCCAGCAGCACGCTTATTTTGCTTTTAATGATGCATACAAAATTAGCCCAGATTTCCTCTGAAATGTTCTACTGCCTCAAAACAATGAGCCATTTATAGTAGATCGGACCGTCTAAACTGTCCGGAAAATTTTTAGCAGATCAAATACGATGTAGTATTCATCGTCGTAAACAACAAAATATTCAACGGGGTGTGAATATCAAATAAAATCGGTTGTTTAGGCCCTTGTGTTACAGTAAGAAATGCTCAATTTATGTCCAAAATTGAGAAATATTGATACGAAAGCGGAAAACAGCTGAGATGTATCACTCATGTTAGTTAGATTAGAACAATACCATGCTATTTTGGACAAAGGTTCTCACCATTTTCATAAATTGTATGAAATAATGACGTTTTCTCTACCCCACCCCCCAGAGGCAGGGTCATTGAATTATTGGCCGACATAATTTCTGGGGTCCACATGATATTAATTAATTTGCGTCATTTTATACATTTTCATACATCACTTGTCAATTTAAAACCAAAAAATCACTGAATATCAAAACACCGTGTAAATGCATACAGTATAACTTTGATCATATTTTCATAAATCAGTGGCCACCGTGTACACCGTGGTGTTAAAAAATCGCTCATAACTTTCTGAAATGAGTAGATATCTTCATAATTTTTTGTTAGTCACACAACACATTGAGTATTAATCAATTTATTAATGTTGATTTGGCGATAACAAAAAATGAGTTATATTGCAGGTGTCATAACAGTATTTCACTGAAGGTTCACGTCAAAACATGGCTGAGCCAAAATAATTCCCGAATTTTCCTTTGAATTCGGGGCGGTTCCGCTCGAGACAGGAGCTGATTTTTTGTATGAGATGAAAAACAATGTGTAAGAGGTCTAACTATCCCAGTTTTGTAATAATGCGAGGTCATTTGAATTTTTGATGCGCGTTGTTTCTGGAGGGGGGTGAAAAGTCCCGGGCTTGATTTTCAAGCACATGTGTAACTTCGATGTAAACAAAGTCGCACGCCTTGCTGGATGCACGTGTGTATTTTGCTAGAAACTTGTAAATGAAGCGTTGTTTAAAAAGATGTCAAGAGGATTTTTTCCAGAAGTTCGTTTTGAATTTTTAATCTGTATGTAAAGTTGTGCAATTTTGGTAAGAATATATAGTAGAATTTAATACTGTAGTGCAACCTGCAGGAAAACGGGTTTGCTATGTGAAAAATTGTTTTACCTGTGTTTTAGGTGTTAAATCAGTGTGTTTAGACGAAAAATGACAAACAATGGGGTTTTGTAGCCAGCAGCACGCTTATTTTGCTTTTAATGATGCATACAAAATTAGCCCAGATTTCCTCTGAAATGTTCTACTGCCTCAAAACAATGAGCCATTTATAGTAGATCGGACCGTCTAAACTGTCCGGAAAATTTTTAGCAGATCAAATACGATGTAGTATTCATCGTCGTAAACAACAAAATATTCAACGGGGTGTGAATATCAAATAAAATCGGTTGTTTAGGCCCTTGTGTTACAGTAAGAAATGCTCAATTTATGTCCAAAATTGAGAAATATTGATACGAAAGCGGAAAACAGCTGAGATGTATCACTCATGTTAGTTAGATTAGAACAATACCATGCTATTTTGGACAAAGGTTCTCACCATTTTCATAAATTGTATGAAATAATGACGTTTTCTCTACCCCACCCCCCAGAGGCAGGGTCATTGAATTATTGGCCGACATAATTTCTGGGGTCCACATGATATTAATTAATTTGCGTCATTTTATACATTTTCATACATCACTTGTCAATTTAAAACCAAAAAATCACTGAATATCAAAACACCGTGTAAATGCATACAGTATAACTTTGATCATATTTTCATAAATCAGTGGCCACCGTGTACACCGTGGTGTTAAAAAATCGCTCATAACTTTCTGAAATGAGTAGATATCTTCATAATTTTTTGTTAGTCACACAACACATTGAGTATTAATCAATTTATTAATGTTGATTTGGCGATAACAAAAAATGAGTTATATTGCAGGTGTCATAACAGTATTTCACTGAAGGTTCACGTCAAAACATGGCTGAGCCAAAATAATTCCCGAATTTTCCTTTGAATTCGGGGCGGTTCCGCTCGAGACAGGAGCTGATTTTTTGTATGAGATGAAAAACAATGTGTAAGAGGTCTAACTATCCCAGTTTTGTAATAATGCGAGGTCATTTGAATTTTTGATGCGCGTTGTTTCTGGAGGGGGGTGAAAAGTCCCGGGCTTGATTTTCAAGCACATGTGTAACTTCGATGTAAACAAAGTCGCACGCCTTGCTGGATGCACGTGTGTATTTTGCTAGAAACTTGTAAATGAAGCGTTGTTTAAAAAGATGTCAAGAGGATTTTTTCCAGAAGTTCGTTTTGAATTTTTAATCTGTATGTAAAGTTGTGCAATTTTGGTAAGAATATATAGTAGAATTTAATACTGTAGTGCAACCTGCAGGAAAACGGGTTTGCTATGTTAAAAATTGTTTTACCTGTGTTTTAGGTGTTAAATCAGTGTGTTTAGACGAAAAATGACAAACAATGGGGTTTTGTAGCCAGCAGCACGCTTATTTTGCTTTTAATGATGCATACAAAATTAGCCCAGATTTCCTCTGAAATGTTCTACTGCCTCAAAACAATGAGCCATTTATAGTAGATCGGACCGTCTAAACTGTCCGGAAAATTTTTAGCAGATCAAATACGATGTAGTATTCATCGTCGTAAACAACAAAATATTCAACGGGGTGTGAATATCAAATAAAATCGGTTGTTTAGGCCCTTGTGTTACAGTAAGAAATGCTCAATTTATGTCCAAAATTGAGAAATATTGATACGAAAGCGGAAAACAGCTGAGATGTATCACTCATGTTAGTTAGATTAGAACAATACCATGCTATTTTGGACAAAGGTTCTCACCATTTTCATAAATTGTATGAAATAATGACGTTTTCTCTACCCCACCCCCCAGAGGCAGGGTCATTGAATTATTGGCCGACATAATTTCTGGGGTCCACATGATATTAATTAATTTGCGTCATTTTATACATTTTCATACATCACTTGTCAATTTAAAACCAAAAAATCACTGAATATCAAAACACCGTGTAAATGCATACAGTATAACTTTGATCATATTTTCATAAATCAGTGGCCACCGTGTACACCGTGGTGTTAAAAAATCGCTCATAACTTTCTGAAATGAGTAGATATCTTCATAATTTTTTGTTAGTCACACAACACATTGAGTATTAATCAATTTATTAATGTTGATTTGGCGATAACAAAAAATGAGTTATATTGCAGGTGTCATAACAGTATTTCACTGAAGGTTCACGTCAAAACATGGCTGAGCCAAAATAATTCCCGAATTTTCCTTTGAATTCGGGGCGGTTCCGCTCGAGACAGGAGCTGATTTTTTGTATGAGATGAAAAACAATGTGTAAGAGGTCTAACTATCCCAGTTTTGTAATAATGCGAGGTCATTTGAATTTTTGATGCGCGTTGTTTCTGGAGGGGGGTGAAAAGTCCCGGGCTTGATTTTCAAGCACATGTGTAACTTCGATGTAAACAAAGTCGCACGCCTTGCTGGATGCACGTGTGTATTTTGCTAGAAACTTGTAAATGAAGCGTTGTTTAAAAAGATGTCAAGAGGATTTTTTCCAGAAGTTCGTTTTGAATTTTTAATCTGTATGTAAAGTTGTGCAATTTTGGTAAGAATATATAGTAGAATTTAATACTGTAGTGCAACCTGCAGGAAAACGGGTTTGCTATGTGAAAAATTGTTTTACCTGTGTTTTAGGTGTTAAATCAGTGTGTTTAGACGAAAAATGACAAACAATGGGGTTTTGTAGCCAGCAGCACGCTTATTTTGCTTTTAATGATGCATACAAAATTAGCCCAGATTTCCTCTGAAATGTTCTACTGCCTCAAAACAATGAGCCATTTATAGTAGATCGGACCGTCTAAACTGTCCGGAAATTTTTTAGCAGATCAAATACGATGTAGTATTCATCGTCGTAAACAACAAAATATTCAACGGGGTGTGAATATCAAATAAAATCGGTTGTTTAGGCCCTTGTGTTACAGTAAGAAATGCTCAATTTATGTCCAAAATTGAGAAATATTGATACGAAAGCGGAAAACAGCTGAGATGTATCACTCATGTTAGTTAGATTAGAACAATACCATGCTATTTTGGACAAAGGTTCTCACCATTTTCATAAATTGTATGAAATAATGACGTTTTCTCTACCCCACCCCCCAGAGGCAGGGTCATTGAATTATTGGCCGACATAATTTCTGGGGTCCACATGATATTAATTAATTTGCGTCATTTTATACATTTTCATACATCACTTGTCAATTTAAAACCAAAAAATCACTGAATATCAAAACACCGTGTAAATGCATACAGTATAACTTTGATCATATTTTCATAAATCAGTGGCCACCGTGTACACCGTGGTGTTAAAAAATCGCTCATAACTTTCTGAAATGAGTAGATATCTTCATAATTTTTTGTTAGTCACACAACACATTGAGTATTAATCAATTTATTAATGTTGATTTGGCGATAACAAAAAATGAGTTATATTGCAGGTGTCATAACAGTATTTCACTGAAGGTTCACGTCAAAACATGGCTGAGCCAAAATAATTCCCGAATTTTCCTTTGAATTCGGGGCGGTTCCGCTCGAGACAGGAGCTGATTTTTTGTATGAGATGAAAAACAATGTGTAAGAGGTCTAACTATCCCAGTTTTGTAATAATGCGAGGTCATTTGAATTTTTGATGCGCGTTGTTTCTGGAGGGGGGTGAAAAGTCCCGGGCTTGATTTTCAAGCACATGTGTAACTTCGATGTAAACAAAGTCGCACGCCTTGCTGGATGCACGTGTGTATTTTGCTAGAAACTTGTAAATGAAGCGTTGTTTAAAAAGATGTCAAGAGGATTTTTTCCAGAAGTTCGTTTTGAATTTTTAATCTGTATGTAAAGTTGTGCAATTTTGGTAAGAATATATAGTAGAATTTAATACTAACTGTTTCTATTAAGAAAGAGGATTTTCTATTCGAATCCTCTTTTTTTCAGTGCAAAATGAAAAATGAACACAATGCAAAGACAGAAATGAACATGAATTTTATTCATTTTTGTTGTTGAACACAACATAAATTGGTGAACCCACCATCGTTTTCGCACAAAAGCACATTTCACAGTACCTTAAAATCTTCATATTCCACAATAACAGTCAAAATATTGGTGACTCAACCAAGTTATTTCATCGAATATCTCATTTACGAATAAACTTGGTGGTCCACCAATAATAACATTTTGGCGATTGTATTTTTTTTAAACAGCATCAAATATGCAATAATCGTTTTGTCTTATACTTTACTGATGAAATTTGGTGAACTCACCAAAAAATGAAAAATGCAGGCAGAATTTCTTTATCCAAATATTTGGTGGATCCACCAAAATGAAATTTTCCAAACAAATATAGAGTACAAAGTCGACCAAAAGTTTCTAAACATTTATCGACGGCACTAAATAAACAGAAACATCGCAAAACATGTCAGTTTATATACAAAACAAGAAAGTTGGTGAAGCCACCAAAAAGATTGACAAAATTCAAAATACCCCTACTTGGTGGATTCACCAGATATCAAGTGATACGAATTATAAAAAAAAAAAAATTACAAAATTGGTGGATTCACGAAAGAAACTCCAGGCCGGTAACAATTAGTTTATCGCTGCTATTGAATACATAATTGGTGGGCCCACCAACATGAACGCTATGTTCAGTTTACTTAAAAGATCAGAAAGTTGGTGAATCCACCAGAAAGATCATCATATCATCATAACTCGTAATTGCCTTTGGATATACAATGCCATAAAAAAAGAAATGCGTGTAGAAAGAAATTTCAAAGAATATTGAAATATCATGAAGTGTTTTTGAATTACAGTAGTGAAACATTTTATTACTTGCTTTAAACAAAGGGTTTACATATAACTTTCTCATTATCCATGATCAATGTCTCCATCTATTTACAGCATTGTTTCTTACTGTTCTTATATAGCTTAGTTTTTTTCACAGATGATTTGTACTAATCAATATGATAACTTATTGACCATTTCCAATCAGTAAAGTGGATAAAAATTCTTTCTCTAAAAATGCGTTAAAGATGAACGGGAAAAGTTTTGGTATTCCTACGAATTTTGCGACGCTTAAACCATGCTTGTTTACCTCCTTCGGATTTCTTGTTACATGTAGGAGAGTCACCCACCCTTATGTAGAACGTTTTCACTATCGAATTGTTGTTCTTCTAGTGAAGTGGACGAGTAAATTTTCTCAAATCACACATACTATTTTGCATCAAGGTGTGAATGTCATAATTCAATGAAGTTAATAATCATGTTGACTTTAAGAAGTAGTTCAATGGGATCAATATTTCCTCCTCAGTTTTCAGCCTCGTTGCTGAATCATGCATTGACATCCTCATGTGCATAAGAAAAGGTGCACCTGAAAATACATAATTTTTTTTCAATCTTTTTAATTAGATCTTTGATAAAGGCAACAAATCTATGTTTCCTATATCAGAAGTGATAATGCATTTCTATCCTTAAAAATGAATAAATTTTGCTAATAAACAAATAAAGTAACTGATTACACCTTCTGTATTTTAAGTCTTGTGAGAAAATGTCCTTAAGCTATAATTTCACTTTTGCTTTATAAATAATTATTGTAAAATTATTTTTAAAAAAACAAACCCAACTATCATTTTTGAAATAGTATAAATGAAAGTGAGGAAGTGGACAGGCTTTGGCGGATCCAAGTCAGTGGGAGTTAGCATAAAATATATATACTTTAAATGAAATAATATTGAATAAATACGTTAAGAGTAAGAATATTTAGCGAGAACTTTTTACGTGGATTAACTAACAAAAATCTTTGAAGATAGTGTAGGGCGAGTTCATCAAGTTACGGGCAGATACATTGGATCGGACAACTTAGGTTCAAAATCTATCCCCAGGGGTCCGTTTCACAAACCATGCTTTTGACTAAGTAATATTTTGTGAAACACAAACTTTTTCTTAAGTCCATTACTTATCCGTTTCACTATTCAAGTCTTATCTTAGGAAATTTCTAAGTTATGTCTTTACTTTAAAAAGACAGGTCAATCGATGTCTTAACAACTTAACATGACGACTGTTTATGTTCTACTGAAAAGAATAATACGCAGATTAATAAAGCACATTAAAGTGGAACAAAAATAATAAATTACACGTATCATTTAAACCTGTTTCACTTTACTTCTAAACTAAAACAATAGAAGTAAAAATATACATAATATATATCGTCAATTAATTCCTTTGGTTTAGACTTTAGATGTTTACATTTTTTAGATTATCTGGTCACATCAGCATTTTTAATTTTGGAGTAAGCATATCTGTATATGTTAACACGGGCTATTTATAATGGACCAACTATAGACAAAAAATACACTCGATCGTTAAAATTTCAGCAGTGACCAATTTCAGTTGATTTATGCAGTCATATTCATATAATATCTAAAACAAAGAAATATATGTACATGTAACAAAAAACAAGAAAGATACTTTGATCAATGCATTAAATTAAAAAGAAATACCGTTTACGAAGAACATTACGTGATTTTTATCAGCTCGCTTATGCATGTAAATGGAAAATTTCATACAAAATATCAGTATATGTATTTAGACATTACACTATTTACACTCTATGTACGCATTTTTTATAGGTGAATAAGAGAATGAATTTTTATATTCACTTATAAAGTTTACATTCTTGTTATATTGAAAAGAATTTATACATAATCGGTATTAATTTAGCGTTAACAATATGATATGAAAGTGATTTACAATGCATCTTAATTAAGATAAGTCAACTGTGCTACGCTAAGAAAGTTTTGTGAAACAGCTATGGTAAACCTTGGGAAATTCCTAAGTTATAAATTAGGCTTTTCTTAATCTTTGTGAAACGGGCACCAGGAGTGGGGGGGGGGGGGGTCTTCTTCTCCAAAACAGTCTTTTATCTGATACATTTAATTTGGGACGGTGATAAAACTTAATAGTGGCATTTAACCAAACGAACAAAATCTAGAAGAGATACGTCCCACTAATCATCCCCTTCCCCTTCTGTAATTAATGTCCTAATGCATGTACAGCTGAATTTATGCGATTGCGGGTTCATATTTATTACAATAGATATTGCAAGAATAGAAATATTTCAAGCTGCATCATTAAACCACATATTAAAAAGTGGAAAGCCGGAAATGTTTGTATTTTTTCCAGTCAGATGCAATAAAAAAATCTTAGCAACATACATCAACTGTATACATTTATATATGATCAATTTTAGTTAATTTTTTTCGCATTGTCACCTTTTTTGAATATCACACCAGTTTCTACTTGATATCATTTTTTAAACCATAAGTCAAGAAAATCAAATAAGGAAAAATTCGGACACAGTATAACGTACAAAACAATCTTGTTGAACATACAAAGCCCTTTAATATTTATCCTCTAGTGTATCAAATACGCATCATTTGTTAAACATGGATTTTATTTTACTACTTCCATCCCATAATTTATATGTTAAGTGCCCGTGAATTAATTTGACTATCTTTTAAAGAAGTTGTTGTTAATTGAATACTAGTAATTAAGATATTTTGGTTAAATCAATAAAATCTGAATTTGAGTTCAACTGCGGTCAATTTAGATACAGATGACTTTAATAATCAGAATACATAGAGACTGTAAAGAATATTTTTTCCTTAACTAACGCAAATCAGCATATACCTAATTGATATAAAACAAAAAGATTCTTTATCAGTTGTTATCAATTTCGCGATGAAAATTCAAATCTAGAATAGGACATAATTTTACAATGTAAAAACTTTTATAAACAGCTGATTCATTAATTATAATCTAGACAAGGCAATCGACCTAAAATGACACCAACATCAAAACGTGTGTTATAATCTTAGAGGCAAATATATCATTGTAAATACTGGTATGCATTAAACTAAATGTGTGCGCTTTTTGAATTTGCGAAAATGTTCTGAATTTTCATGTAGCCTGTACTAAACGTTTTTCTTAGTTTATGAAAATCAAACCGTTCTACATGTACTTGTGTTTTCTTGGACAGACCTTTGAAGACTACGACGAATTTATCTAGCTCGAAGTTCATGTCCCAATTTTGATTCAATATTGTGATTTTTTAAAGGAAGACTATAAACATAATCATTACTATATAAAAGGGTCTAGATCGACGCATATATTTTATAAACGTTTAGTGTATGACAACCTACCTTCGGGTAATGCTTGTGAATGGATCTTTTCAGCCAGTAGATTCATTAACAGGCGCTTGAATATTAGTATTTTGACATCTGATTCAAAAGTAGGTTGATGATCACAGCAACTTCCGAGTCCGAGCGTGTAGCCTTTTACGAGGTTTTCGAGAAAATCACGGCACATAACGGAGGAGGCTTTTTAAGAGTCTTCTAAACGGAAAAGAAGGAACATTAGAATAATTTGGCAAGTGATGTTGATCCATCTCTTAACATGGTCAATGCAGACGTATTTGACAAATCGCAGAGTGATATGAAATAGAAATTCAAAATTGAAATGTCGAGTTATTTGCCAATTGGCATGATAGGCAATTAAGTTGTTCTCGACATGACCCGCTATTCAAAAGAGAAACATCGAGAGTAATCTTCACAATAGTCTGTACCTTGACCCATTTTCTCAGCGTCCACATCGTTAGAATAAATGTAGGGAATTCTTTAGATTATGTTTTTATCAGTTGGAAGAAAGGAAAATATACGTAACGTACAATTTGTACTCAAAGTAGTCTATTTTCTCTTTATATTTTGACTTCAACAATTTAAAAACGTACCTTTGATTTTTTTCCCTCTTCATCCATGACTAACAAGCAGTAATCGAATACTTTGTTTGTATCATCGAAATGCAAAGCTTGTAAACATCTGAAACAATTCTATAGCGCAGACCGACCTGTTTATGCTAATACAAAATCGACACAGCATGGCTCCACGGCAACAGTTCTACACTAATTAGGCCGCACCTTAGACCACTCACTCAGTCTAGATTTATTTCCCAATGAACAACAGACATGTTTTCTTTCGATATGTAACATACTCTACGATCTATCCAAGTCGCTCTCTCTCTCTCTCTCTCTCTCTCTCTCATTTTATTCAGTGTTTATGTAAACAGAAGATATGTTACTTTAATGTCACACACTTTTAAGTCAGAGAGAGAGAGAGAGAGAGAGAGAAAGAGAGAAGGGGGACAGACAGACAGATACATGTACATGTAGGCAACCGAACAGTCATATAGACACTGTTTGTAATTTGTAAGCATACAGCCATAAGAAATTTGACTCACGGGTTTGTAAAACTTTGCAAGGGTAATAGGGTTGTTCACATAGTAATTCTTTCATATCAAAAACTAACTCACAACGTTATACGAGGAATGTCCAAAAATTGCGTAGACTCACTTGATTATGAAAATAAAAAAAAATGAAAAGTTAAAATCAGCATAAAGAAATGAACATCGTGACGAAAAGTACTTTTCATATTAAATGATTTAGAGAAACTTAAAAAGGGATAAAATTTGTTCAGGCTCATTTTTTTAACCAATAAAAAATTGTTTCATTTCGTAGTAAAATGGCGACGTCAGCGTTTGAGGCGACGCAAAGATAACAACTTTTGTAATGATCTTTAAACTTTAAGGCGATATAAAAATCAACATAATAGCTAAGAAATGAATTCTGTTATCAAATAGCCAAGCAACAAAGAAAGTCCTAATACGAGTAAAATGACATCAAGTGGAAAAAAAACCTCAATCGATAGACAGAGTGACGTTATACAATAATTGATGCAGGCATGTTTGTAAACGAGACATCGTAAATATGCATGTGGGGAACATGTTCAAGGAAAATGTTTTCTCTGATGTTGTTAAGAAATAAAACGATTAATCTGATTTTCCCCATGTAATTTGGGAATATGTATCATATTAAAAGCTTCCGTAAATAATATGACTAAATACGTTTATAATTGTAATGGTGTAATCTCTCTCTCTCTCTCTCTCTCTCTCTCTCTCTCTCTCTCTCTCTCTCTCAAAACAATAAATAAGAAAAAGTATGTGCAGTATCATCGATCATTGCGGTGATTTAGAGGAACAACGATTAAAATATTCTTCTTCTATATATGGAAGGTCTGTCGGCATACCTATGTCAGATGGTACCGACGATGACATGGAATAGACAGAGGTTTTACGAATTAAACATGGTTTACGGTTGGAAGTCTGTCATTTGTTCATAGAGTCAACACAGTCCGTGATTTTATTAAAGAAAACATTTATATTGATTCCGGAAATATTCACACATCTCCCTCTCATTTATTTTACATACACACAATTGATTTAAGGTTATATGAACGTATGAACGATGTAAAATCATTAATTATATGTAAGTATAAATATTTGCAAATGTATTTTATTTCCCTTAAGGTTGTTCGACTGTCGCATGACGTCATTGGGAGCATTCCGGAATATTTTACCGTTATCAGTTATAATATTAGCGTTATGTGATGTATGATTTTGCCAATATTTCTTAATTTAACTTGTGTTTTACACATTTAAAGCTATAAAAAGTGAAATGACACTACTGTTTAACACTTTATAGAGGGTACTTTGAGTTGAAATCGCTGAACTCAATGAAAAACTGATAAAACCGTAAATAGGAAAAGTTGACAGAGACTACAATTCATTCATGATTTTTCACCTGGCAAGGTAAATATTTCTTTGCAGGTTTCGATAGGATATATAATGAGTTACAAATGTAACAATTTTCAGTGAGTTTGCACCATTATTTCAAAAGTTATAGACGTTTTATGTTGCTAAACTGTACTTATTCATGGTTGAAAAATTGTATCAAAATTCTCTCTAAATGTGATGGCTTTCATACTGGCAAGTTTAAATGGCCTTTAAATGTTAAAATACATAAAATAAAGGATTGCAATTAATTTCTATAAAAAATTGCTTTATTATATATAAATCAGTAAAAAGAAATGTGATGTTTGATTGGAGAGCGGTCGTCGCTATAATTGCCCTGATAGTGTACTTGTGTTAGCTCCCACAGCATGAACAAAATATATATTTGCAACATACCAATATTTAAGTTCAATTTGAATGTTTACATATTAATCTTCAAATTTAAACAAATATTTCACGGATTTAACCATAAAAACACCAAGGGTGGAGAAACCTTAAATCAAGCTACAAAATAGCAAAAACGTAGGGTAGGAAATATCTATTTGAAGTCTCAGTGGTTATCGCGTGAGCTTAAACCATTTTCTACATTGTAACAATTTTGTTTATTTCTTAATTGAACAGCAATAATTATTGCAATCACCTAAATTTGATGAATGATTCAAAACAGAAACAATTTCCGTATCAAAAGGATATCAAGATACTTGATTTTGAAGACGCTCCTTATTGGCCACCCTTTCTGAATTATAAAGCTGTACTTACTCGACAAATATCTGCCTCTTTCTTTTTTCATTCTTTATCTCTCCCAAAACTTACAGATTTTGATATGTCTATGTGACCATCTTACGACATGTAGATGCCTCATTTGAATTCTCTCTCTCTCTCTCTCTCTCTCTCTCTCTCTCTCTCTCTCTCTCTCTCTCTCTCTCTCTCTCTGTGATGGTTAACCGTAATCCTGACCGACCATGCAGACACATGGAAATCGCTTCTGTCATCTGCTTGGTCCCCCTGATTTTGACGAGTGCCGATTATGTTGTGGAGAATTTCATCAGGGAAAGTGCGATTTCTCCACTTCACAGACGGGCTCCGAATTTTGACATCGAGTGCAGATATTGAGGTAAAACCAGAATTTCAACGGGTAAAATGCGATTTATCCACTTCACGTGGAAGGCCCCTGCTTGATTCATGTTCATGTATCTTCCCACCGAGCGCCGGGTATTGTCATTTCGTCCGATGGGTCTGTGGATCCGTGCTGCGAGTAAGTCATCGCTTCGAGAACCGGAGCAGACTTGCCGTACCATAACCGCAAAGCCTCTGCGGACAGGCCCTTCTTCCTCCGTCGTATCCGTAGCGCCGGCTCGGACAAGACGAGCATCACCACAGAGCCCATGCGGAGTCGGGCGTCAACGGGTACGTTCTGTGTTCGCTTCGGAGGGGGGTACCGCACCCGGAGCCGGGCCCAAAACAGCACTGTCTTTGTGTTCCCGGTCCGTCCAGACTGAGGCAAACTTCCCCAGAGTCAGGATTAGGGTTAGGGTTAAATTGATTTGCTAAATCTGAATAACTTTTTTTCAAGGTCAGTTAAAAAGAAATTACATGAAGTTAATCGCGTTCGCTAAATTCTTTTCATTCAATTACAATTTATTGTACCTGGGATCACAACAAACAATATTTTCATCATAGTAAAACACATATACATGTATATACACTGGTGTATCCACACGTACGTGTAACACCTTAATTAGCGCGGGTGCAAGGGATGGGGTATCGGCTTAGGTGTGAATAAATGAAACAAGGGTTTGTAATTTACCCATTTACATGAGGTCATGAAGATGAAATATCCCAAGATATTTTTTGTGTGTTATTACTTACCTATTAGTAACTTAATTTATCATGTTTAATTATATTTGAGAGAGAGAGAGGGGGGGGGGCTCAACTTCGTTTCTATATGAAGAAGTTCAACGATCTATGTATGCTCAGGAAACTATTTTAACGAACGGAAAATATACCAATTATGCTAGTGAACAAAAATTGGATTTCCTCACTTGTCGTCTTTATATTGCATGTGGTTCAAAGGGGGTTTATTTGCTACATGTATATTTTACAATGGGATTTACGTAGCTTCCATAGTCTGTTCTACATTTATTATCAATTTGTCATTTTTCACATGTTACATGTACATATACATGTAGTTGTTTGTTTAAAAAAATGTTGAAACTCTTATGTACATCAGCCGGAATCGGACAGTCGTCCTGATATCAAAATGTATCTCAGATCTATGATAAATGATGAAGCGCTAATCACTTGGTGAATTAACATTAAGAGGACCACAATCCTATCGCGTGTCAATCGGGTACAGCCGGATCGATCGAGTTGTACAGTGGTCCTAATTGGTGGTGCTGCATGTAATTTTATGTCGATAATCGTCCAAATAAATTCTTTCTGCATGCTCTGGGCATTACTAGCAAATGTTAAAAAAATTCCGGAACGGATTATTGGTGCAGATATGTGTACCGGGTATACGATTCACGCCCATTCCGGTCAATCGAGTTTCCCTTAACTTCAACTTACATGCATCAGGACCCGCAGCTTAAACATAGACTTACATACAGTTCCAACTCAATCACAGTGGCAGTTTTCAGCACCGGTGTGCTTTAGGTCGCTAAATGTAGATGCATTACAGCGCACGCAACTTTTTTTTATGGACAAAAGGGACATTTTGGCAGAAATAATGGATCCTGTGCTTTATGTAAAACTAAATCCTTTTGACATGTATGCCAGATTTAAAAGCAATTGTAAAGAAGTTTCGAGAAACAATCGTGATCCTGATAATGAAAATCTTTCATTTTAATTGATTTCCATCGACCTTTTTTTTTTTGTAAAGGACAGTATCCACAAATAGAACCTATTAAACAGGTTAATGTTTTCCACACCAGCAAAGAGTACTGAGGATATGATTCTCAGCAGTTTAAAATAGAGAAGAGAACCAACAGAAACGTAGCATCGTTTTTGAAAGTAGGGGGGGGGGGGGGGGGGAGAGGGTCCAAAAAATCTTGACATGCCCCCCCACCCCCACCCCCCAAAGAACAAAAAACGGAAGGAAAAAAGAATAAGACACCTTTCCATAATCATGAACATCCTAATCCGTGGATTTTACTGTTCATTTCCTAATTTTCAATTCTATTCTTTGTCCAAAAATTTTATTTTTTATATGTAAATTTAGGAAAAATCATTGATTCGACACCCCCCAAAAACAGTTAAACTGATAAACAGCTGATTGACTAAATGTACAGTGCTGCTATCGTAAATATTGACAAAACATGGCTATCCTATCCAATAATCTGCAAATAACATTTATTCTATTCCATCTTATACCATACCATTCATACTTAGGAATAACATTTAAATTAAACCAAATTTAAGACTATAATGATTTTATCAACGACTAATCCAGTAATGTACTAACTGTCTAATTGTGGTAATTTATCGCTGTATGAAGTCATACAAAAACAACCAAAGACGGACCTGCTTAAGAATGTGTATTTTAGATTCTGCGGATTAAACTTTTATTTAAAGTGATGTTTTGTGAGTAATATACATGTAAGTTTTCTTCCACCTTTACGCATGGGTTCTTTTCTCATTTTGCTGTGTCCCGCAAAGACCGATTCTTTCATTTTGGAGTTCTGGCTGTGAACGCTGAACGAACGGTGAACGCACAATGAGCGCACGGTAAGAGCTTTATGAACGATGAGCGCAAACGGAGCGGAGCGGAGAGCGCAAGTGAACCCACAGTGAGCGCACTATGAGCGCACGGTGAGCGCTCGAAAAAATAAAAAGTAGAACGTTTCAGGATCCGTAAAAAGGATATTTTTTTTTTATCTTATCTATATTTGCATGTCGGCAAAATTTGGATGGGGGTTCCGAGCGCTAGTTTCAGTAACTTTACTATGTGATTTTATTCAGAATAAATTCATTCTCCCAAATCCACGCATGACTTGTGTTACATACATTGAGTACAAAATCCGTTTTCTAAATTTTAAGGTGTCTCTATACACCCACAGTTTATTCCAATTTTCAACAGAAGACCACAAAACATATACTTATCAAATATTAAAATGATGATAGGGATACTATAGGTATTTTTAAAGAATTTTTTAATGTTTTTTCGTGTTTTTGTAAAATATTTTTTAAAAAGACAGCTATTAACAAATTGAGAGAATTTTTTTTTGTCATATGATGGATATTTCCTTGCAATATTTTCACCTGCTTAGAATTTTCTTTCACTGTATTCAAATAAAAAATACGTTTTAGAAAATTTTGGAAAGTTAAAAAATTTATTGTTCTCAACGGGATTCGAACTCATGACCTACAGGTTTAGCCACGAAACCACTGTGCTATCGTGTAACATATACGAAATGGGAAAGAAACTATCTAAAAAATATACTTGATTTTATTGTTTATTTCGATAAAAAAAATACCACACAACGTGAATGTATCACATACCACATTACTTGTAAGTAATGAATTTTCCAATTATCAAATTAAATCTATTCATTTAACAAATTTTTCGAAAGAGCGGTCCCCATACATTTCGCCTCAGTTTAAATCAGCCACTGGTGTTGGTATTTTTTGGGCTATTGGCAAAATGTCTTAATAAGTATAGATAAATGATCAGCACGTCATACAGTAGTTAACTAGCAGAGAAATTAACAAAATTATGTGAACTCTCTCTCGAACTCTCTCTCCCTCTCTCTCTCTCTCTCTCTCAATATTCAGGGTCGAATGCAGGATTTTTTTTGTTTTAAAAAGGGAAATACACATGTACATGTATGTGATAAATGTGTACGCATATAGAACTAAACATTTGGGGTGGCAACGGTAGGAAAATGCGTTGTATATCATCCTGGTATATTCCTATATTCTCGAGGAGGGGGGGGATCTAATTCAATACTACATACTGTTCATGTACACATGTACTGCAAGCTCGGATGAATTGGGAGGGGGAAGGGGACATACCACTATAACACCACTCTATATCAACCTATAAGACTATCTTTCGGAGGCAGACTACACTTTTAAAGCTGCTTGGTCCGATTTTTTGTTATTACAGTATCAAATATTTTTTTTCATACAAGCCGTTTGTCTTATAAAGTTATGGACTTTCTCCTACTTACACCAGCAGGATAGGTCTCCTTTCAAAGTTACAAATATTCAAAGTAAATAAAAATAATTTCTCTTTGGGCAAACGAAAAAACAAACCAAAATGCATCATGGGATGTTTAGAAAAGGGAACCGCTTGGTTTCGTCCCCCAAATGATTGGAGTTATACAACCCACATGCTATGCATCGATTGTAAACAAAGCAAACCTTAGAATTATTAGCAAACAAAACGTACACAGGTTTATTTGTAATTTCCCTGAACATTATCATGACCTTTATTTACAGCGATGTCAAAGCCGGAATACAACCATACCCGTCTTGACGTCAGGGGTGAATTTTAGCATGAGGCAAAATAACCCGATACCCTTTTATGTCGTTTGTTTTGTTAACAAATTTTGTACAGTTTTTTTTTTCCTTGAAATTTGGCTTAATTGACTTGGAAAACTACTGCAATGTCTATTATTATACATATACTTAGCATAATTATCGTTTAAAAACGTGCACAAAATTTGATATAAAATCGGACCAAGCAGCTTTAAAAGCATCAGAGACAATTCTTTTTTTTGCGCGGGAAACGGAGATTATGTATCCGTTTAATACATATCTTAAATAAACATCAATTTCATTAAATGAATAAAAATTTATCCAATGATTTATTCTCAAATTTGATATTTTACTTATCGCAGCGTGAAGAAACTGTTGGATTTGATGCGACAGAGAATAAATAAAAAGGAAACAAGTACATCATTCATGTACATATGTATGAGAAATTGTCCTAAGAATACACAAATATTCAGCAGCACATGGACCTTCATGTAAGATGCGTCATACCCGCCTCTCGAAAGTTTCTTATCTATAAGATATATAAGCTTCATTAACATTCCTGTGGGTGCTCATTCTGTTCATCACAATCGTATTTTTGTAAGGTACATACTTTTTTCCGTAAAGACTTTTTAATAATTGCTTCTAATTGTTGACAATTACATGTATTCAACTAAAAAGATATATATTTATATTCATTGAGTTATAAGTTACTTTCCAGGAGCATGTTTCATTAGAACATCAATCATTGCAACGTATAAATTACGTAAAATTCAGCAATATCTGAGAATTTCAAAATAATTCCGTGCTAGAAGCTCAGCAAAGAGGGAGGTCTTTGATCAAATAATTACAAACACTTGTAAGATCACTTTCTTGGTCAGCACAGCGGGAGGCTACATTCTGTTGAATTCGCCGGGTCTTCACACCAGCGGGAGGATAAACGTTGCTGACCTTGTGCAGGACAAGCGGAACCGCGTTTTCTGTCTCCTTATCACGATTCAAAATATCCTCTATATCATAGCGACCTTATCTTGTGTGTTTACAATTTAGAATATATTATATGACCTAAATCCACCTTAAATTTTTTTTTAATGATATTTGAAGAAAGTGCTAAGAATACTAAGTATACATGTATATTTTGGTTATATACGTGCTTATGTTTTCTTAAGTGGCATTTTTCAGCAATGTGATATGAATGTCTCAACAAAAAGCAAAGGAACGCTTAAATATTGCTAACTGATTAATTCAAATAAATACAAAAAATGTTAAACAATTCCCTTCTAAACATGTCTCTTTGTTATGATATTTTGTACTCAAAATAGATGAACAATCCGATTAATATGAAAGAGCCCATTCCAGTTACATGATACGCTTTCAAAGCAACTTATGTACGCTATGATGACTTTGTTCCCCAAACTCTTCATCATCAAACAATACATCCCATCCTCAGTTTTTTTTCTTTTTGATGCATTCACCTCTTTCTATTTCACAAGTTTTCATTTGGACGGTAACGAAATGTATTTTAACAACAAAAAAAACTATTCTAAAAATCGGGCCCGCCTGTGAAGCGAAGAAATCGAACTTTATCCGATGAAATTCCCCGCTTCAAAATCAGCACTCGGTGTCGTAATCGGGGCGGCCGAACATTAGACAGAGTCTGTATGTAGGTCATGGTAATAGTTAACCCTCCCCAGAGAGAGAGAGAGAGAGAGAGAGAGAGAGAGAGAGAGAGAGAGAGAGAGAGAGAGAGAGAGAGAGAGAGAGAGAGAGAGAGAGAGAGAGAGAATTCTTCACTGCTCTCGGATGTCGTAAAATTCCCACATTGACTCATGTCAAAGTCAGCAAGATCGGAGAGAGCTGAAGAAAGAAAAAGATGCATAGATACTTTGCACACACAGAGAGAGAGAGAGAGAGAGAGAGAGAGAGAGAGAGAGAGAGAGAGAGTATTGATCATATAAAATTTTCTGTTTATTCTAGGAGTAGAGTGTATATAAAAATTTATGACAATTAATTGTTTGTACCGATTTAATCTTAGATTAGGATTAACAAATTTACCCTTAAGGTTACATGTACTTTATGAATAGATGTATTATGGACTTACGTGGTTGAAAAAAGTGGGTCGGAAAAACTTAGGAAAACTTAAAATAGGAACAAAGTGATCGCATAATTGAAAAAATTGCGCTTAATTTTAGCACTATTCAACAAATAAATACAGTTAAATGTACCTAGATATAGTATTTTATTTATTTTGAATTTGAAATGGACGGCAGTCAACAAATAACGGTAACGGTTGCATAAAGACTTCCTGCTGTGCCTTCCTCTTCAAGGTATCACACCGGTAATCGGCCAATCAAAATGAACTTAGTCAATTGTAGTTCCATATATACTTCAGAATTATTTTTTTCCTTGACTGCATTTTTACATTTTCCTTTACTCAGTTTTAAAATTTTTTGTACCACTGAGTAGGATATTTCATGTATTTTGTTAGGTGATGATTTTTTTTCACAGGGACTACTTCTTTCAGGGCTCATGCAGCAGCTTCCTGTGGAGTGTGCAGTCTGTTTACATACAAATGGAAAACACGTGGTTTTGAGGGTAGACCTGTTTGGAGCTAGATATTTTGAGAAAATGCAGTATCGCTTGCCCCTTTTATGGTGTTAGCTGATGAGATAGGTAACAAATAACATTTCCTCCGAATATTTTGTCATGAAAAATACAAACTGATTTTTAAGAATTTTTTCCCCTCTATAGTGTTATATAGTGAAAACAATTACCGGTGTGATACCTGAAACATTATAGGATCTACCAATGGAAGGCTGGGTGAATGGGGCATGCACAGAACAGTTTACAGTACGAATGATCAACATTCTAAACTAGGACATACGGATTAATATGGAACGCCATGGCTGCCTTATGTTAGATGATTTTATTATATGCTGTGGGTCTATTATTATATGCTGTGGTTCTATAATTATATGCTGTGGGTCTATAATTATATGCTGAGGGTCTATTATTATATGCTGTGGGTCTATAATTATATGCTGTGGTTCTATAATTATATGCTGTGGGTCTATTATTATATGCTGTGGTTTTATAATTATATGCTGTGGTTCTATAATTATATGCTGTGGTTCTATTATTATATGCTGTGGTTCTATAATTATATGCTGTGGGTCTATTATTATATGCTGTGGATCTATTATTATATGCTGTGGGTTCAATTATATGCTGTGGGTTCATAATTATATGCTGTGGGTCTATTATTATATGTTGTGGGTCTATTATTATATGCTGTGGGTTCATAATTATATGCTGTGGTTTCATTATTATATGCTGTGGTTTCATAATTATATGCTGTGGGTTCATTATTATATGCTGTGGTTTCATTATTATATGCTGTGGTTTCATTATTATATGCTGTGGGTTCATAATTATATGCTGTGGTTTCATTATTATATGCTGTGGTTTCATTATTATATGCTGTGGGTTCATAATTATATGCTGTGGGTTCATTATTATATGCTGTGGGTTCATAATTATATGCTGTGGGTTCATAATTATATATGCTGTCGTTTATTCGAAACTAGCTATTCGAATTCGGATTTCTCGTTTTGGAGTTTACATTTACAAGCACTTTCAGCTGACACCAAGGACAATGGTCGTGTGACCTTGACTGAGACCCATATGCTAAAAATTGCTTTTCAGAACTTTGTTGTCGCCGGGCGCATAGTGTTTCACAAACACATCTTGTTTCAATTTATCAATATTATACTTTCAGACAAAGCAGAAAATGTGTTTGTGTTTTAAATCTTTTATACAATAAAAAATGATTAAAATACTGAGTATGCAAAATTGATTTCTTGTTTTATTTACTATTATCAACTATAATAATTTAAGCTTTACTATTAATCGTTGATGTTTTAAAAGATTCTTTAAAGGGAGTGTGCTATTAAAAATCAAGTACAAGCTTGAGAATCTATACTGTCATTTGAGAGTACGTTACTGAAAGTCCAAGTAGCTCAAAAAATTCTATGTCTCGGCATCTCTCTTAGCGCAGCCGTACGTGTTTGCTCACGAATTCTATCAGGACACATTTTTATAGTGCGTTACCTTTTCTATACATGTACGCAATGTTGAAAACACTATCTTTTATTTGTCTGAGGAACTGAAGTAGAGATGTGCATTCAGCCTCGCCCAATGCCCGGAAATCCAACACAGATTCAATTTTGCGGTATTTTATGCCACTGTCATCGAAGATTTGGGGGTACATAGTTTTTCACAAACACATCTTGTATTTATTTTGGTTAACTTGGCTTTTTTCCCTTTGAAAAACTACTCATAATTCATTAAATGACATGAATTTAAGATCAGAATTTTCTCACTCTCTTAATAAATTTATGATGGCGGATCCATAAAAGAAATACAGTAACGGTGCATTTGGGGGGCAAACAAATTATCAAATTAAAATCAGATGCGTTTGTGAAACACTATGCGCCCGGCGGCAACAAATTTCAAAAAAGCAATTTTTTAGCATATAGGTCACAGTTAAGGTCACAAACTCATTATCCTAGGTGTCATTTAAAAGCACCTAATTAGTGAAGTATGCATACTAAATACGAAGTCTCTTTCTCCTATGGTTCAAAAGTTATGGCGAAGGTTAAAGTTGAGAACAGACAGACAAACAGGACAAAAACAATATACGATTCGGACGCATAAAAATGTGTCCTGATAGAATTCGTGAGCAAACACGTACGGCTGCGCTAAGAGAGGTGCCGAGACATAGAATTTTTTGAGCTACTTGGACTTTCAGTAACGTACTCTCAAATGACAGTATAGATTCTCAAGCTTGTACTTGATTTTTAATAGCACACTCCCTTTAAAGAATCTTTTAAAACATCAACGATTAATAGTAAAGCTTAAATTATTATAGTTGATAATAGTAAATAAAACAAGAAATCAATTTTGCATACTCAGTATTTTAATCATTTTTTATTGTATAAAAGATTTAAAACACAAACACATTTTCTGCTTTGTCTGAAAGTATAATATTGATAAATTGAAACAAGATGTGTTTGTGAAACACTATGCGCCCGGCGACAACAAAGTTCTGAAAAGCAATTTTTAGCATATGGGTCTCAGTCAAGGTCACACGACCATTGTCCTTGGTGTCAGCTGAAAGTGCTTGTAAATGTAAACTCCAAAACGAGAAATCCGAATTCGAATAGCTAGTTTCGAATAAACGACAGCATATATAATTATGAACCCACAGCATATAATTATGAACCCACAGCATATAATAATGAACCCACATCATATAATTATGAACCCACAGCATATAATAATGAAACCACAGCATATAATAATGAAACCACAGCATATAATTATGAACCCACAGCATATAATAATGAAACCACAGCATATAATAATGAAACCACAGCATATAATTATGAAACCACAGCATATAATAATGAAACCACAGCATATAATTATGAACCCACAGCATATAATAATAGACCCACAGCATATAATTATGAACCCACAGCATATAATTGAACCCACAGCATATAATAATAGACCCACAGCATATAATTATAGAACCACAGCATATAATAATAGAACCACAGCATATAATTATAGAACCACAGCATATAATTATAAAACCACAGCATATAATAATAGACCCACAGCATATAATTATAGAACCACAGCATATTATAATAGACCCACAGCATATAAAAATAGACCCACAGCATATAATTATAGACCCACAGCATATAATTATAGAACCACAGCATATAATAATAGACCCACAGCATATAATAAAATCATCTAACATAAGGCAGCCATGGCGTTCCATAGATTAACAACAACGGAATTTTGAATTATCACGAAATATAATAATTCATCTGTTTGAATAATGACCGAAATATTGGATATTGTGTGTGAAAGAGAAGAAAAGAATTATATGGATGCCGATGGTTGGATGAATGAAGAAAGAAAAAAAGAAATAAAGACAACAAATGAAGTCGGCCTAGTTATGGTAATTCATACATTATACATCAACATGAATACTCGGAATTATTGTGAATATGTTACTTAACCGTGTTCACAATTAGCTGCAGAAAAAATGCGCAAAGTTATGACGATTGCTAAAGTTATGGATGTAAACATTACAAATGCAACAGATATATCAGCATCATTGACCTGGCCTTTCCTTTTTTCTGTTTTCAAGCATAAATTGGCATTATATGCATACTAGTACCTTGTACATGTAACTAAGGCACGTAGCATCGGGCGTGGGGTGGGGTAAGGGTGAGGGGGCAGCATTCCCCCCTCCCCCTGCTTTTTTGCGCAATAAACATTTTTTTAAAAATCTACATATAAAGAGGAAAATTAAAATGGAGCCTCCCCCCCCCTTTTTTTTGGAGAATGTAAAAAATTGAGTTGAAAGGAAGTTGATGTTATATGAAGTTACAAATAGATATGCAATATTCGGACACCCCCCCCCCTTCCCACGGATTAGGATTTTTATGATTTTGAAAGTTCCTTTTTTTCGCTTGTCAAATTTTTTTGGATGAGTTTGCCCCCACACACTTTCTAAAACGATGCTACGTGTCTGTAACTGCTGTCATAATGGTTTTTAAATATTCAGTGTTTTTGGTTTAATTTGTTTTTAATGTAAGTCTTTAACACGCACGAAATAGATACTAGACCTATAGATGACATAATAATGTCTCAAAACCACCTTTTTTCAAAGAGAAAAGAACGAGAAGGTGCAAATTATTCAGTGACTGTGTAAATTCAATCAGCATATGCAAAGAGGTGACCAATGAAAAAGATTTCATTGAAAACAATTGTAAATCACGAGTGTAAGTAGACATAGCTATTTTTCTATAGTTTTAGTGCAGTAAAATTTAAATATAAAATGCCTAAAAAAAATTTCTCATTTACTATACTTTGGAACAAAAATAATCAGGAAAATGATGGGAAAATACTAAAGGAGACAGGAATCATTCAAACTACATCATTATATTTTAACCACTATTTTCGCTTAGCCAATATAACTTACATGTAAGTGAAGTATTGTAGTTTGTTAACACGTATAAATGACGACACTTGATCAGCACGTGAATTAAGCTTACTTTTTTCAGAAGTCAGTTGACGGTTTTTAGAGATATTACGAGGCTTTTAAGGCAAAAACTTGTCTGGAGATATCGAGGGTACTAATCATATCCACAAACCTTGTGAAAGTAAGATAAATCAGTTCAAAAATTAGCTTTAGCTATTAAGACACGTAGATTGCAACGTTTTAGCACGTAAACAACTATAACTATTATAACTTATAAAGAAGACCCAGAGACGACAAAATCATTCAAAGACAACAGTAAATAAGTAGGATTTTGCATGAATTGCATCGTGTTGCTATATTTATACTCTCTCCCGAGTTTTTGCTTCCACCACTTTTCGCTTGATATAAGGAATAAGGAATCATTCTTTGAGTATTATGAGATGATAATTTTGGTCGGGGCGTGATCAAATCCAATAAAGCCCGAAGGGCTTTATGATAGATTTGATCACGCCCCGACCGAAATTATCACTTCATAATATTCAAAGAATAGTTCCTTATTACTTATATTTATATAATTTTAAGCCATCGTACGATTAAATATAAATAAGCAAACCCCGCTGGCGCCTCAATTTGGCGTCATTTGTATTATGGGTTATATAGTACAAAATCGATACGTAGTGTTATCTCACAGGCAAATACACTGGAAAATGTAAATATATTTCGATAATCATAAATACCTCTGATTCCAAACTACGTTCATCCACAAAAATAAATAATGTCCAGATTATTTGTTTTGAAACGCCCCCTTTACCGATACACATCCCAAATTAGAAAGTCTACGGGGATTTTACATTTCATCAACAAGCACGGATGATAACGTAGAAAAATTGTAGGAGGTATCCCGAGTACTACCGAATGGAGGAAAGATGTAAACTTTTCCCATTATAAATCTCCGTAAGGAATTTGTTTTCGTTCCTGTGAATTTTTATGAGTCAAAAATGATAATTTGTCAATGAAGATATCTTTTTTCGATTTCAACAGCATTTCTTTCACAGATATGTGTGTTGTTTTTTTTTAAATCATCAAAAAGTGATGGATGCAATAACTTGGGACAGATTATAGACCCATATTTTGATACATTCTTTGCATTACAAACATGTTCTACCCATTTCACATTCAACAAAAACCAAATTACCGTTATAATTCGAAAATGTGCTAAATTGATCGATGGAATTTTCATTTTCTGTGTGCGCCTAGATTCCCGCCGAATGTATATCTTAAGCGCCTACTTTCTTTAACAGATTTAAATTAACATACGCGCAAATATGATTTTGTTTTGTCACCTGATACACTCAGTAGGCCAATATGGTCATACACTATTAATATACACGTAAAATGGTTGAAACTCTTCTTATTTATCTCTACTGAAACTGAAAGAATTTTAAGAAAGACTGTAAAGTCGAAAATTATTAATTCAACAACAACAGGGTAGGGTTTCTTATCACAGGGTGTGGCCAGAATCCGCGTTTTCGGGTTATGTAAATTTTTCTGCAATTTTTGCTACCTTCATATTACCTGTATGAATCATCAAATAAAGCACACCCTCGTTTATTTTTACATCTTTCTTTTAACAAATTGATAAAATGATTGTTAAAAATTATCTAAATTACAATGCATATAAATCAGCAAGATGTATATGTCCATGATTATTTCGTGCAGTTTGTGATTTTTTATGGATCACTGTAGGTCTACATAGCTATAAATTGCATTAAAGGATGGCTGCAATTAGCGGCAGGATTTGGGCCCTTTTTGGTCGCTTCTCCTGCGTTTATTTCAATTTTTAAGAAGTCTAATCAATTTCCAACATGACTTCTGATTTTAGACTGATACATTAAGCTCTAACTATGTTTTTTCCTTACAACTTTTGAAAAAAAAGAGATTTTTTGCTTATCTGCCCTTGGTCAAACATAGATCACTCTTTCACCATAATCCTATATGTTCTATAAAGTACAAGTATACAATTTAATATGGTTTCAACAATTAGACTACACCCATGTAAGTACAGAATACTTTAAAGGGATTTAGAGCCGAGTTCAGATGAAAGTTTTATTGTATGTATAAATTATTTTTGTTGTCTAATTTAAAAGATTTACCCAGACTTGAATGTTAGAAGTCACGTTACAAGCGAGATACAGAGGAAAGAAACCGTTGTTATGTAAACAAAACTCGAGTGTTATATTTGCTTACAAATAATGTAATTTTTGTAAAGTAAAGAAATTACATTTTCTTTGACAAAATAACCTGTGGAAACAAGATAAACTCATTCAATGTGCTCATAAATAATTTTATCAACAACAAAAAGTAACATTAGATTTAAGCATATATCAATATAACACACATGTAAACAATAACAAGGCTCGAGTTTTGTTCACAAATTTTTATTTTTATTTTTCATTTAATCCGGTATTATTGCTCTCCGGCCCCTGGATAATTGAGGGGTTGTTTAGTTAAAACATGTATTCTATAGCCATCTTCATGAAACAATACATATGAAAAACTATCTTGGCAGCAAACAAATTAGGAAATATCATTTATTATCATGAGAGACTTGTACTTTTTCAACATTTATTGACAACATATTGATTATTGCGTCATTATTTAGATACTAAACTGAAACTGAGTACTTGGTTTTCTTTTTGCAACTTTGTTCGTGATATCAACATTATATTGATTATTCTAAACTTCAACGCATGACCTCAACATGGACTTAATGTGACAATATTTTCTTTCATTTACTCTGTACTTGAACTGACAAAATCAAGTAAAATCATCTTTGTGAAAGTTTATCACATCAAAAAAAGTTTATGATTTCTTTTCATTTTCATAATTATCCAGTTTTGCACTTCTTTTACAGATCGCTGTGTTGGTTTATACATAAAATCCCTGTGGCACCACCTCCATCTAGATGCCTGAGGAGGATAGACAAATTATGCGTATGTCGATAATTTGTAAACTTTTTAAAGTTTGACCAGAGAGTAGTGTTGGTGATTTTCTACGAGAATAATCAACAAAATTATTGAAATGATAATAGTTACGGTTACTAGTTTATTTACAACACATACCATCGGTGGAAATCCATATAAGTTGCTCCTAGGAGTTAGTGATGATAATTTTTGCTTTTATCTTTTATAATATCATTCTGTTCTGCCATTGATAATCCCGTTAAAAAGGAAAACTTTTGACTCACAGGAAGAGCAGACTCCGACAAATCTATATTTGAATTTGACAGTTAAAAAAAGTGCTTTTGGGGGATTTTATTTTTTGTGTGTGTGCATGCACCAGGTTTGTAATCTATTTTGGTCAACAAGTCTTCGTAGATCCAAAAAGTATATGTAAATTTAAAGTGAAAGTGCTTGTTTTTAGTGAGTCTAACAAGGTAAATTTATTCCACTAGTCTGCATCAGCGAAAACGAAAAATACGTTAATGTGATCTCTCTGGTGGATTCACCAATTTCTTGTCTTGTATAAAAACTAAAATTTTCCTGTTTGTTGGTTGTCCAACCAATGCTATATTTAACACAGCGATTTATAAACCTTTTAAAATTCTTGGTGAGTCCAACAATTTGGAACTTTAGTTTCATTTCACATTTTGCACAATTTTATATTGGTGGATCCACCAAGTATTGAAATAGTGACAGCATTTTTCATTTTGGACAAGTTCTTAAAATTTGTTCAGTGTAGTAGTTATTGATATATTAGAAAATTTAACCTCTTTGACTATTGGTGGAACCACCAAACATTGTTTGCAGAATTGTTGATATTTAGGCATTCGAAAGGGTTTTATTTTTGTCATCTTTTCTATTATTGCTTTGTTGGTGGGTTCACCAATTCTTTGAATGAAATACAAAACTGTATACAGACAATTTCACACTTGATTGTTGGTGGAACCACCATGATCCTCTATGCATGAAATATTTTATGCTGTTCAAAATAATAGAATCGCCCATATCTTATTATTGGTGGACCCACCAAGTTTATTCGTAAGTGAGATATTTGATGAATAAAATTGGTGGAACCACCAGGGTCCTCTGTGAGTGAGATATTTTATGTTGTTCAAAATAATAGAATCGCCCATATCTTATTATTGGTGGACCCACCAAGTTTATTCGTAAGTGAAATGATCGATGAATGAAATTGGTGGAATCACCAATATTTTGACTGTAATTGTGGAATATGAAGGTTTAAAGATACTGTAAAATGTGCTTTTGTGTAAAAAAGATGGTGGGTTCACCAATTTATGTTGTATTCAACGACCAAAATGAATAAAAATCATGTTCATTTCTGTTATTGCATTGCGTTCATTTTTCATTTTGCACTGAAAAAAAGAGGACACGAATAGAAAATCCTCTTTCTTAATAGAAACAGTTTACTGTAGTGCAACCTGCAGGAAAACGGGTTTGCTATGTGAAAAATTGTTTTACCTGTGTTTTAGGTGTTAAATCAGTGTGTTTAGACGAAAAATGACAAACAATGGGGTTTTGTAGCCAGCAGCACGCTTATTTTGCTTTTAATGATGCATACAAAATTAGCCCAGATTTCCTCTGAAATGTTCTACTGCCTCAAAACAATGAGCCATTTATAGTAGATCGGACCGTCTAAACTGTCCGGAAAATTTTTAGCAGATCAAATACGATGTAGTATTCATCGTCGTAAACAACAAAATATTCAACGGGGTGTGAATATCAAATAAAATCGGTTGTTTAGGCCCTTGTGTTACAGTAAGAAATGCTCAATTTATGTCCAAAATTGAGAAATATTGATACGAAAGCGGAAAACAGCTGAGATGTATCACTCATGTTAGTTAGATTAGAACAATACCATGCTATTTTGGACAAAGGTTCTCACCATTTTCATAAATTGTATGAAATAATGACGTTTTCTCTACCCCACCCCCCAGAGGCAGGGTCATTGAATTATTGGCCGACATAATTTTGGGGTCCACATGATATTAATTAATTTGCGTCATTTTATACATTTTCATACATCACTTGTCAATTTAAAACCAAAAAATCACTGAATATCAAAACACCGTGTAAATGCATACAGTATAACTTTGATCATATTTTCATAAATCAGTGGCCACCGTGTACACCGTGGTGTTAAAAAATCGCTCATAACTTTCTGAAATGAGTAGATATCTTCATAATTTTTTGTTAGTCACACAACACATTGAGTATTAATCAATTTATTAATGTTGATTTGGCGATAACAAAAAATGAGTTATATTGCAGGTGTCATAACAGTATTTCACTGAAGGTTCACGTCAAAACATGGCTGAGCCAAAATAATTCCCGAATTTTCCTTTGAATTCGGGGCGGTTCCGCTCGAGACAGGAGCTGATTTTTTGTATGAGATGAAAAACAATGTGTAAGAGGTCTAACTATCCCAGTTTTGTAATAATGCGAGGTCATTTGAATTTTTGATGCGCGTTGTTTCTGGAGGGGGGTGAAAAGTCCCGGGCTTGATTTTCAAGCACATGTGTAACTTCGATGTAAACAAAGTCGCACGCCTTGCTGGATGCACGTGTGTATTTTGCTAGAAACTTGTAAATGAAGCGTTGTTTAAAAAGATGTCAAGAGGATTTTTTCCAGAAGTTCGTTTTGAATTTTTAATCTGTATGTAAAGTTGTGCAATTTTGGTAAGAATATATAGTAGAATTTAATACTGTAGTGCAACCTGCAGGAAAACGGGTTTGCTATGTTAAAAATTGTTTTACCTGTGTTTTAGGTGTTAAATCAGTGTGTTTAGACGAAAAATGACAAACAATGGGGTTTTGTAGCCAGCAGCACGCTTATTTTGCTTTTAATGATGCATACAAAATTAGCCCAGATTTCCTCTGAAATGTTCTACTGCCTCAAAACAATGAGCCATTTATAGTAGATCGGACCGTCTAAACTGTCCGGAAAATTTTTAGCAGATCAAATACGATGTAGTATTCATCGTCGTAAACAACAAAATATTCAACGGGGTGTGAATATCAAATAAAATCGGTTGTTTAGGCCCTTGTGTTACAGTAAGAAATGCTCAATTTATGTCCAAAATTGAGAAATATTGATACGAAAGCGGAAAACAGCTGAGATGTATCACTCATGTTAGTTAGATTAGAACAATACCATGCTATTTTGGACAAAGGTTCTCACCATTTTCATAAATTGTATGAAATAATGACGTTTTCTCTACCCCACCCCCCAGAGGCAGGGTCATTGAATTATTGGCCGACATAATTTCTGGGGTCCACATGATATTAATTAATTTGCGTCATTTTATACATTTTCATACATCACTTGTCAATTTAAAACCAAAAAATCACTGAATATCAAAACACCGTGTAAATGCATACAGTATAACTTTGATCATATTTTCATAAATCAGTGGCCACCGTGTACACCGTGGTGTTAAAAAATCGCTCATAACTTTCTGAAATGAGTAGATATCTTCATAATTTTTTGTTAGTCACACAACACATTGAGTATTATTCAATTTATTAATGTTGATTTGGCGATAACAAAAAATGAGTTATATTGCAGGTGTCATAACAGTATTTCACTGAAGGTTCACGTCAAAACATGGCTGAGCCAAAATAATTCCCGAATTTTCCTTTGAATTCGGGGCGGTTCCGCTCGAGACAGGAGCTGATTTTTTGTATGAGATGAAAAACAATGTGTAAGAGGTCTAACTATCCCAGTTTTGTAATAATGCGAGGTCATTTGAATTTTTGATGCGCGTTGTTTCTGGAGGGGGGTGAAAAGTCCCGGGCTTGATTTTCAAGCACATGTGTAACTTCGATGTAAACAAAGTCGCACGCCTTGCTGGATGCACGTGTGTATTTTGCTAGAAACTTGTAAATGAAGCGTTGTTTAAAAAGATGTCAAGAGGATTTTTTCCAGAAGTTCGTTTTGAATTTTTAATCTGTATGTAAAGTTGTGCAATTTTGGTAAGAATATATAGTAGAATTTAATACTGTAGTGCAACCTGCAGGAAAACGGGTTTGCTATGTTAAAAATTGTTTTACCTGTGTTTTAGGTGTTAAATCAGTGTGTTTAGACGAAAAATGACAAACAATGGGGTTTTGTAGCCAGCAGCACGCTTATTTTGCTTTTAATGATGCATACAAAATTAGCCCAGATTTCCTCTGAAATGTTCTACTGCCTCAAAACAATGAGCCATTTATAGTAGATCGGACCGTCTAAACTGTCCGGAAAATTTTTAGCAGATCAAATACGATGTAGTATTCATCGTCGTAAACAACAAAATATTCAACGGGGTGTGAATATCAAATAAAATCGGTTGTTTAGGCCCTTGTGTTACAGTAAGAAATGCTCAATTTATGTCCAAAATTGAGAAATATTGATACGAAAGCGGAAAACAGCTGAGATGTATCACTCATGTTAGTTAGATTAGAACAATACCATGCTATTTTGGACAAAGGTTCTCACCATTTTCATAAATTGTATGAAATAATGACGTTTTCTCTACCCCACCCCCCAGAGGCAGGGTCATTGAATTATTGGCCGACATAATTTCTGGGGTCCACATGATATTAATTAATTTGCGTCATTTTATACATTTTCATACATCACTTGTCAATTTAAAACCAAAAAATCACTGAATATCAAAACACCGTGTAAATGCATACAGTATAACTTTGATCATATTTTCATAAATCAGTGGCCACCGTGTACACCGTGGTGTTAAAAAATCGCTCATAACTTTCTGAAATGAGTAGATATCTTCATAATTTTTTGTTAGTCACACAACACATTGAGTATTAATCAATTTATTAATGTTGATTTGGCGATAACAAAAAATGAGTTATATTGCAACACATATACACAGGTGGTCAGTTTTCACACATTGACGCAGTCAGCCGGTCGTGTGTATAGTCTGCGCCTTTTTCTGTTAGTTCTGATTTTTCCGTTGTTCTCAGACAGACAAGATTGTTATCGGTAGACATACACAAAGAAGGAGACAGTACATCGTCGATATAAAACATACTTTTTAGCGTTGACTTTCATTCATTAAGAATTATTAAGACAATCATTCAATAACGAACTTAAAATCATTTGAATCCATGGACATCATCCCGCATTTAGAAATATTTTTTTTATGCCAAGATGTACATTTAGCTGCTGTCAACATTACTATACATGTTACCGTTGGTACTTTATTCAAATACTAAAATATTTGTATGTTTGCATGGAGAGAGAGAGAGAGAGAGAGAGAGAGAGAGAGAGAGAGAGAGAGAGAGAGAGAGAGAGAGAGAGAATATAGACGATAGAAAGAAGATATTTACTTGCTATGATACATATACCAATATACTGGTTTCAGTAAATTAAGATAAAAAAAAAGAAAACTCATTTTAAAGGCCGAACATTTTTACCGGATGGTAAGGGCGGGGCTTAATTTCTAGAGGTGTGAAAGCCTCCGAGCTGGAAGTCTACCCGCATGCGGTCGTGAACGCTGTTAATCACTATGCGCAGAAAGCAAATATTACACAAGAGGCCCATGGGGCCACATCGCTCACCTGAACAACAATGAGCGTTCAAAAGATATTGTGCCATATGGTCCCTCGGTAGAATAACAAAATATAAATATTGAAAAGTATTCGAATTTTACACTTAATTTTGCATACACGTAATCTTTGACATTGTACGTTCATAAAATACTATTTTTCACCAGAATAAGAAACTCCTACGCAAGATATAAAACTAAACATTTGGTAGGGGTACACTTCCAATTCCCTATATTTTCGTTCTGGTCCCCCCTCCCACGTTGTAAAGCTATCAAAATATATCAGAGCATATAGGTACATTTTTTTTTATCAACTACTTACTAGTTATTGTATCTTAAAAACAAGAGGCCAATTGGCCTTAACGGTCACCTGAGTAGCATATATCCAATGCACAAACTTGTCATGGAGTCTCATATATGCATCTTATTAATTAGGTTTCATACTGGAGTAGAAAAATTATGAATTTGTAATGACAACCACATTTAATTAAAACAGAACTGTGAAACCTATAATTTTGGTGAAAAACTAAAAGATCTGGTTTACAAAATAATGAATTCAGTTTTCCTTTCAGGTGTGTGGGAGTAAAGAAGATAATTTTTTAACGTTATATGCATTAACATCTATACATCCATTTTGGCCCTGCTCTAGAGTCAAAACCCATACACCCATACCCCAGGCGACATGAAAATTAAAATTTCAGTAGAGGGTTTCCTGGTAAACATAATTATTGGTCGTTTTTTTATACAGATGTGTGAGAATAGAGAAGATTTTTAAACATTATATGCATTAAAACTTTATTGCCATATTGCCCCCCCCCCCCTCATGTCTTGAACCCCTGACCCAGGGGCCATGCATTTCACAATTTAGGTAAAGGAGATTGTGGATATCATAACCATGCATTCAGTTTTTTGCCCACATCTGTGGGAGTAGAGAAGAAGATTTTAAAGATTTAAATCATTTTTACTATATGGCCATATTGGCCCCACCCTAGAGCATGAACACCTAACAAAGGGGTCATGAGTTTCACAATTTAGGTAGAGGGCTTCATGGACATCATAATCATGCATTTAGTTTTTAACAAATATATATGGGAGTAGAGAAGAAGATTTTCTAAGATTTAATACATTTTTACTATTTGGCCATATCGACCCCACCCTAGAGCCTGAATTCCTGACCGAGGGGTCATGAATTTCACAGTTAAGGTAGAGGGCTTCATGGACATCATAACCATGCATTTAGTGTTTAACTAATATATATGGAAGTAGAGAAGAAGATTTTCTAAGATTTAATACATTTTTGCTATTTGGCCATATCGGCCCCACCCTAGAGCCTGAACCCCTGACCCAGGGGTCATGAATTTCACAATTTAGGTAGAGGGCTTCATGGACATCATAATCATGCATTAGGTATTTAACAAATATATATGGGAGTAGAGAAGAAGATTTTCTAAGATTTAATACATTTTTCTATATGGCCATATTGCCCCCACCCTAGAGCCTGAACCCCTGACCCAGGGGTCATGCATTTCACAATTTAGGAAGAGGGCTTCATGGACATCATAATCATGCATTTAGCTTTTAACAAATATATATGGTAGTAGAGAAGAAGATTTTCTAAGATTGAATACATTTTTACTATTTGGCCATATTGGCCCCACCCTAGAGCTAGAACCCCTGACCCAGGGGCCATAAATTTCACAATTTTGGTAGAGGGCCTCAAGGACATCATAACCATGCATTCAGTTTTTTCCTCACATGTGTGGAAGTAGAGAAGAAGATTTTTGAAAATTTGGCTTTTTTTGCATATTTGGCCCCGCCCGTAGCACCCCAGGGTGGTAGAGCCATAAATTTCACAATTTAGATTCTTCTTACCATAGAGATGCCTTACACCAAAAATGGTAACGATTGGCCTGGTAGTTTTCAAGAAGAAGTTAAAAATGTAAAATTGTTAACGTACGACGCACGACGCACGACGACGGACGAAGACCAATTGCATTAGGTCACATGAGTGACTCAGGTGACCTTAAAAAACATAATAGTTATTGTTTTTTATTTAAAAAATCCTACATGTATACTGGTACAGTACCAGTTATCGGCTAAGACCAGTTATCGGCTAAACTGAGAGTTCGGGTTTATAGCACGCGACAATCCAAGATTTTCTAATTCAGTCGTCTTTTTCGAATAAAGAAAAGTAAGTTTGCTTGAAAACTTTCTTGAATATGTTTTATACATGAGCTTAAAGGATCATTGTTTACCGCTGATTTTACATCTTTGCACTTTCAGCAGTGGGGGAAGTGACGTAATAAGTTAAAAATAGAATATTACCTCTTTGTGATACGTTATTATATCCCTTCTTTGATTTGACATATAAAATCAATACATTTAACATGTATAAACAAAAGGAATTCACGAATATTGGAGAGATTCGTAGCGCAATTGAACGTCTGATTGCACAATTATGTATTGAATAGTATACAATTTGGTGTATTACCGTATGATAATAAACAAATTATTTTATGAGTTGTTTATAATGTATCACGACCCCGAATACTTTAGTCTGACCTCACAAGGGGCATAATTCAAACTACATTTAGCAGAGTATAAAATCAACACGAACACGGATTTTTACTATGTTATTATCACGAAGCCGATAACTGGTACAGTAAATAGTAAAATCTCGGCAAATTCGGGGCGTGCTTAAAAGCACAAAACAAGGTGTTTTGGGTTCTAAATAATGATATAAACTAACAGATTGATAAATAAGGAGTGCACTTTTTAAAGTATGTCAAGTTTTATCCAAAAATATCAAGAAATAAGGAATTACGAAAAGAAAACGTTAAATTTTAGCCGATAACTGGTACAGTGCCAGTAGATGTGAAGAAGAAATTTGTACCTCAATGTGCTCAATTCCTCAAATTAAAATCATTCAAAAATTAAATTTTTCTTCTCCATTATAATTAAATGACTGTTATTTACCTCGCGTACAAACCTGGATAATTTTCCGCTGTGATATTTTCTTAGGAATGCAATAATTACTTTATCCCCGCAACAGAAATGTGTCAGAACTATGGAAACTGTTTTAAAGATGTCGTTTTTATTTACTCGTGTCTGAAAAACTATCAAACTTGATGTAGATTTCACATTATTTATTGTATAAAGAGGGGGCCCCAGAGAGTAGGTATATACAGAATATCATAATTTTATTTTGTTTGTACAAGTATTTAACATACTCTAATTCATAGAGAATATCTAATGTCAACCAAAATTTCAGCGTCAATCGTAGAATTATAAGCAAGATACAGAGCTCACAGTTCGCCCAGGTTTGAGTCATATTTCAATTGTTCACTTGAGTTTATTACTTTCAGCTTAAGAATTTTAACTTGGTATTTCCTATTCAGCATTTAAAATGGAAAAAAAAGAATGGCCTAAGATTTTCAATTCTTTTATTCACTCAAGACCAGTTCAATGGTATTTGAGGTTCAAAATCAGTTTATACAAATGTACACAAACACAGTCAGGGATCACACGAGTAATAATGAAGAAAAAAGGTTAGGTTTACAATACAATAAGTTGTTAAATTGGTTTCTGGAAGAACAAACTTTGAAAATTTTCTTAATAAATATTGACATTTTTTTGCTTTTTTAATCTTTAGTTTATAAGATCTGTGTACAAACATAGAATTGTGAGCAAATTTCTGTACAAATCTTATAATTCGAAGCTTAACACTCAAATATGGTAAGTAAATAGAAATTGTAAACAATTAAACACAGGAAACTTACACTATTAATAATAGAGAACCCAATTTATTTCTTCGAAATGAATCTCATATATATATATATATATATATATATATATATATATATATATATATATATATATATATATATATATATATTCCCTCTTTTCGTAATGTATGCGCTCATACGAGTTATCGTTCCTGTGGGACGGTATGTAAACTTCCGGTAAAGAGTTGCATAGCGCGATATTCCAAACGATGCGATGGAACCACTTCGAAATGAAGGCACAGACTTGCCGTTGTCATGCAATACCACGGTGGAAGATAAACTTAATTATCAGAAATCTCAAATACAAACATTTCTGCGAGTAAATTACATAAAAGTGAGTGGCAACAAGCTGGAACTCGCCCAACGTGTAGTGAAGGCTATAAAAAATCGTTCGTGCACGACGCCCAGTCAAATACCCCCACATCAATCGTGTCAAACTTCAGACGTACATGTACCAGATATAAAGGATCTGCATTCAGGTTGCGCAGATAAATCGGATATGTTTCCCAAACTTAAAATTCAAGATGTGGAGAATTATTTTATCCACAGTAGCCACAGGACTGTCGATGCAAAGAAAATGCAGTGCTATAGACAATATATTAGAGGATTAATTTTTTTTTAAAGAGGGCTACATACATAAGATTATGATGAATGAAATAAACCCTGACAGCGAGTATTGTTACATACGATCAAAATGCTATCCTTCAATGAAGCAGGGTGTGTATGAGCAGTGGATCCTAATAACAAAGAAGCCCCCTTTTCACGTCCAGAAAGCAAGTTGCACGTGCCCAGCAGGGTATGAATTACCAGTATTAACTAAATAAAAATCACTTTCTTAAACGATATAAATATGCCAAATTAGAATTATGAAATTAATGGATTATTTCTCTCATTTATTTAATTATGCATGCATTTATTAAAACAATAATTCTAACAATGAACACTTCAATTTAATTGTCGATATCTCAGTGAATAGCATTATTTAATCAAATTGATAAATGTTATAAACTCTCATATCTAAAATGAATCCATGTATATGATTATGTTATGTATTTGAAGCCTTGGTGAGGGATGTACCCATGTTGCTGGACTGTTGTTTGTCCGGAAGGACGCCCTGTGACAGATGATGATGGTCCATGCACTTCAAAGCCTTGTAAGTGGAATCGACCCAGCAAAAAAAGGAAAGATACAAAACCTGTGCAAGACATGAGTTTCAAGAAGATCAAATTATTTGGAGAAATTGTAAAGAATAAAAAAACTGTGAATTATAAAGTAGATAGCATAAAATTTAGAAACTCATTATGCGCAAAACTTGGAAATAACTCACGTGCTGCTATTTTTTACATTCTTCCCCCATGTGCTAATAACAATATTGATGATTAACAATAACAATATACGAACAGCTCGTAAAACAGCCTCAAATTTTCATGAAATTAAAACAAACAAAGACTCCACAAAATCGGAAAATATCATATGTCGACTCTTGGGTCAGGGCAAACCTTTAGAAAATAGTGCTGTGCATTGGGGGATTTTAAAGCAAGAACCCATTGCTAAAAAAAGGTACAAAGCTTACATGAAATTGAAGAAAAAACAGAATGTCATTGTTGAAGATATGGGGTTGGTTTTGTATACACATACATTGCTCTTACTTAGGTGCAAGCCCTGATGGCATAGTGAAGTTTGAAACTCATAAATATATTTTGGAAGTAAAGTGTTCTTTTAAATGGAGACAGTGTACTATTTTAAAAGCGTGCAAGGATAAAATATTGTGTTGTTATATTGACGATACCAATACAATTCAGTTAAAGAAAAGTCATAAATATTATACCCAGGTACAAGGTCAAATGGGTGTATGTCAAATGGAGAGATGTGACTTTGTTATTTATACAATCAAAGACTTTTTAGTCATTCCCATCCAATCTGACAACTCTTTTTGGGAATCATTACTCATTAAGCTAGAGAAGTTCTATATTGAAGAGCTCTTTCCAAAATTGAAACACCAAGACTAAATTTTATGAGCATTTGAATTACATCATTTTGTGTAAAATGATAAATCATAGTATATGCATGTATGCAATGTTTTATTTCCTGTAATATCATGTGTCATTTAACAATATTGACATTTGTCAACCATGTTTTCATCCTTAATGACAAAGCATAAGTGAAACTTTAATAACTGGCGATAAGAGAGTTTACAGTTTAAGTGCACTTGTTTTCTTTGTATAAATTGTTTAAAGATATGTATTACATCAGATATGCAATGCATATACATTATTCATTGTATTTCTGTAAATATTAGTGAATACTTAGATATATACCATACTTTTAAATGTATAAAATTGTTAAAGCTGAACACTACTCATAAGTAAATACAAGCACACTGTTATAAAACCTGTATATTTGATGTTACTTTTCCCCTGGCTTAAAATAAGTGCATAAAATTTGATTACTTCATCCTGACAGAATAACATGGCAATGCAAAGTGTTTGTCCACACAGATGAGACATGCGCAGCGAAAACTCTAAACTGTTTAAAGGGGTCTGGACTTATGCAAGGGGTTAATTATAGGGATAGTTGATGAGTAATGAGTGTTCAGCTTTTAGTTGATCAATCAAAAATTAAAAACAATATTTTTTATACAAATGTACAACATACTGGTACATGTATCAATAAACATGTATCATACACCAGGTAAATGGGTACATGTACCGGTATATGTAAAATATACACATGTGATACTGATCATATTAAAGTAAGATTAAGAAATAAAATCAAAGTAAAACAATTCATTTGATTTTTTTATAAAACATTTCATGTTCAATAGAAAGTACCAGTAATTTATTCAGACACCAGGGGTGGTAGAAGGTTGGTAAGAGCAGCACACACAAAGATAATTTGGTCAGCAAAGTCACATATTGCTAAAGGCATAATACCCTGTTAAATTCTAAAATTCTTTATCTGTTCCATCTTGCGTTCTACATGAATTCTTGCAGAAGCTATTCTACGGGTAGTTTCTACTTCACTCCTACTAAACTGGAGTTCTGATTTAAAAGGCGGACAATAAAGTTTAACACCTTTACATTTCAAATCATTAGCTATATGAATGAAACCTTTGTTAACATGACTGCATCTCCTTTCTTAAGAAAATGTATCAAACCAGAATTTCTAGTAATTTCAACATCAGACGCTGATCCTGGCCAGAGTTTTGAAATAAAAACTACAACCCCTGTCTAATAACTCCAACCAATGCTTTGAATGTGTTGTGTGATTTGTAATTAGAAAAAGTCAGAGATTTGTTTTCTAAAAAAGATGGACTTTGGATGAAAATCTCAGTGCAGTCTAAAACTACACGTGTGTCTGAAAAATTTGTGAAACATTTAGGAACATGTAGCTTCAAAACGTCAAGCTCCTGCAAAAAAACAAGAGATTGCATGCACTCATACATAAAAAGTATCCAGGAATTGAAAATTTTTGACACAGCACTGGAAGACAGTTTAAAACGGAATTCAAGATCTTTCAACAATAATCCTAATCTAAGTCTCATCATAACTAATAAAAATTCATCTACCCTTCTCAGTTTTCTTTTACGACCTAATTTATTGTTATTCATTGTTCCCAAAACCTCTGTTGACAGCTTGCCTGCTCCTTGTTCCATTAGCGAATTAAATACAGCGAAAAAAGTATCACTGTCAGTCATTCCTGTGTAAAACATCATCAACTCATTAGAATGTTGAATGGACTCAATCATTATCTCCGGTAGGTTAGTATCTATTCCAACAGAAACTAGGGATTGTGAAAAGGTTTGGGTCTCTTTGGACATATTTCCTGATCCACTGGGTTCTTCATGTGCTGTCAAATCAACCAATTCACTAGCAGAGTACCTACAAATTTAATATAAAACAGTTTCAGCAGTTCAGTCCATAAACTGGGTCAGCTAAAAAAATCACAATATATACCCAATCAAATAAAACACACACAGGAGGTATTCTGATACAGTAAACATTATTCTAAATGTAAAACAACTCACTATAATTAATAAATTAAGAAGGGAAGGGGGTGGTGCATGAGCCCCATACTATTAACTAAAATAGTTGCTGATAACCTGATAACCACTTCATATAAACAATAAATATGTGTTTATGTTTCTCATACATCATAATGATTATGGTTGTCAATCTATGAATCCATTATTTGTTCACAGTATTAGATAGCAACTGAATGCTACATGTACAGTGTAGTACTCACGAATGGTGTTTCAATATCCCTGCTTTGTCTGTAGTATTAATCGAACTGTCTGCACGTTCTGGGTCCCTGCATATTCTCTTGGGTGGATCCCTTCTTACGAGTACCTTTTTTTTGTTTTCGAGGCAAGTTTTCGCTCGGTATTTCTGTCTTGGGAAGTTGGTCCGACGCCGTCTTTGAAGTGATCTGAACACACACGAGTATAACTACTTGGCTTCCAGTTTTTTCTACTGATCAAGAGAATCCACGCACGTCTTGTGTACACTTCTTTAGGAAGTTTATGTAAAGTTACATGTCTTCCGAATGAACCAACCCTGTCACTAAAATTGTTACATTTTGTAACACAACAATAATATTTTCCCATGTTTTTCTTCGCTTCGTAACCTAACCGGAAGTTTATATACCTTCCCGCAGGAACGATAACTCTTACAAGCAAACATTACGAAAATCCGTAATATACCTACATATTTCCGTCAGCAATACCAAACTCTATTTAAACTGAATAAACTCGAGAAAACGCCGAGCAACTCAACAAAACCTATTGCATTAATCTATATATAGCTACCATTACGTAAAAGATAATGCCGAATTACCGATAGAATGAATTGTATTTCAGTACTTTTTTGATACATCATATTTTGCTTAATTTGCGCAGGTAAACAGTTAACTGTTTGATTTACCGAAGTCTCTGTTTGATTTGATACGTAAAAATCACGAAATACAGACAATAGTTCCCAGGTTACAAAGCATAAATAATGAAAACGAAACGAAAATCAGAACAAGCTAACACCAACGACATGTGTGAAAACTGTCAACGCATTGAACTATTTAGCCTCAATTTACTTCACAAAATCGGCACCAATATATTTTGCATGTTTCAAAAATTTCCCTTCATACGCGAACTGTTGCACACTAAGCAAATTCATCATAGTCAGATCGACCCTTTTTCGTATAATGTCATGGCTGCTTCATAAAAAGAACATCGTTTTAGAAGTATAGAATACTAGTCTTGGTAAAATGGGTATGCAAACCCGGGCCGTGGCAAAATAAAAGCCGGGGCAGATCGGCAATCGTCAATTCCAAATACGTCTTATTTTGCAGCAATATTTACAGCGAATACAAATATACTGGTCCATTAAATATCCTAAAATTTTAATGAGATTGGCAGATTAATAACTGCCAATCTTTTGTTTTGCCCAGGCCAAGTCTTGCCTACCCATTTTACCGGATGCCGAAGCTGAAACACGCCTTTCCTTTATTATTATTTTCGTAATAACTCGGATTCGAAACAGAATTAGCCCTTATTTTTTGCAATTTATAACTTCCTTCCCATAAGGATAATTTATGCAAAACTACGTTGAATTGGAATCAGTAGTTCTTGAGAAGAAGATTTTTAAAAATGCACTCCTTTTTTCTACAGTTTCAAGGTTTTCTCCGCTTTCAATACAGATTGGACTCTTACTTCTTCAATTGATATTTGCCCTCCCATAAGGATACTTTGTGCCAAATTTGGTTGAAATTGGATTAGCGGTTTTAGAGAAGAAATTCAAAATGTAAAACGTTTAAAGACGGACGGACAGACAGACAGACGAACGACGGACAAAATTTGATCAGAATAGCTAAAATGTACTTAAGATAGAACCTTTAAATTTTCAAAGATGTTAGAGAGTTGACGGCCGCAGTGCCCTTTGCATATCCGAACGTCGGCCGTCACTTATGGTCGTCACCAGAAGGAATTGAAAAACCTTAATTTTTTTTAATTTTTAAACATTCATTAATGTTTTTATTCGGTAGAGACGATTGAAACACTTCAGAATATGCAATTTGCTTTAAAAATCGATCCACGCATTCTTGAGATTTTGAGTTCAAATGTTCTGAAGCGAGAGTCCGCGTAGGTCAGTCGTAAGAGTGTTGGACTTGTGCTTAGGCGACTCTGGTTCAGTCCTTGAGTGCCGAAAACTTCCTTAATTGTGTTTTGTTTAACGATTTCATCTTTAAAATAGTGTATTTTGATGCTTTCCGTTTTATTCTTATTATAAATAAAAATATTAGCGGCTTTCTTATAGTACCAATAGATATCTCGTTTCTGTCAGCAGTTCGCTAAATTCAAACGCTCGTCGCATCGCTGGCATCAAAGACGTGCCGGTGAAGTACCCCTAAAGTACGACCGTAATAGAATTGGCAGGGTCGCTTTGCTGGTGTAATGAAGAATAATGACCCCCGTAGAATAATGACCGGGGTTCATTTTTCGACGTAGAATAATGACCCCCCCCCCCTAGCTGAAGGATAATTGGATATTTCTGAAGAAAAAAGACCCAGGGGTTATTTTTCTTCATGTTAAACATGAAGAAAATGACCCCTTATAGAAAAATGACCCCCCCCCCCCGGTAAAGATGAATAGAAATTGGTTACACCGTATCCAAGATATGACTTTGAAATTTTCTTTTTTTTTCACTCTGTTCAACTGCTTCTGAAGTTATAAACACCGAATTTGTAAATAAATCGCTGTATATAGTTTTTCATATCCGTAGCAGGCACACACAAAACCTCTTATATTGCCACAAATTCATTGTTAACAGTTACGTCACTCCTCTCATCGACATACGGCGGGAAATGGCGCAAATAAAGACATATTCATAACAATGATGATAATTAACGAACAGTAATCATGAGTTTATGGAAAAAGAGTAAGGGGACAAGTAACGTAGGAATATGAATTCTTCTTATTTACATTTCTTGAGGAAAGTGATTTATAAAAAAATCATATTGCATTAGTTTTGTTTTCTTTTCCGTGATACATGATCATCAATATTCTAAACATTTGTTGTAATGTTGTATTTGTGATCATGAATAGACTTTGTTCTTTTAGTGCAAATGTGTGAAGAGTACCTGACTATAGTAAATTTTAATACATAATAAACACTCGTCTGGTCGATTATAATAAGAAAGGATTGTTTCTAAAAGCGTTAATAAGAGGTTAGGGCCCATGTTTAGGGGTTTAAATCCCCCTTGATTTTGATCACACGATTATTATTGTATCCAAAGTTTCCAATGCTCATACAAACTATTGATGTATTAATCATCTTGATATTAACTAAACTTACTAAAGTATGCCGACGATAAAGTAAAATATATTTTCTGTACGAGTACTCTCAGTACGTTGACGATTGTCCTTATTGGCTGTTAACCTCTAGTGGCTGCTGTCAGTGCCTACTAACTTCAGCTTGGTTATAATGCCTAACAGTGGAGTAAACTTTTCATAATTTTGGTTTTATCATTAATTCTGCGTGATGCATTTGCATACCCAGCAGTTTGTAATAGTGGAAATCCTCAATGCAAGTATAATTCATGAACAATAGGAAGAATATAAAAGATGCGACAGCAAAGCGCGAAGATGCGAATACGAAAGTGCCAAGTTGCGAAGGCGAAGAAGTGATACTACTATCGCTTCTTTGACTTTGCAAGTTCGCACTCTCGCCTTCGAATCTTCGCGCTTACGCCTTTTTAGCTCACGAGACGAAGTCAAGGGGAGCTTATGCTATACTCCCGGCGTTGGCGTCCGGAGCTGGTAAAAGTTTTTGGTGCAGGTCCTGTATCTAAGCTATTACTACTTAACCTAACCTGAATGGATGGTGAGTCTTATGATACAGATGCACCTGACAGGCATGGATGCTGAATCAGAGCCATAGGTTGGGGATGCTTGAGGAGGTAAAGGTTTTAATTGCTTGTGCCCTCTGATGATATCTTAGTTATTACTGGTCCTAACTTCACCAAACTTGCATAGATGGCGCGTCTTCTGATACTGATGTACCTGACAAGCTTGAATGCTGAATCTGAGCCATAGGTTTATGATGCTTGATGAGATTAAGTTTTTCGGAACAGGTCACATGTTTTATAGATGATCGCTTGCATAGTTGATTTAACTATATTATAAATGAAACGCAGAGGTTGCTTCAGATGCAGAGCCTCTTATCCATTATTAAGGATGCTAAAGAAATCTCCTACCTCACTCAAACAAGCTTGATAGATAGATGTAGTTGTTGTTAAATGATATAACAGATTCCTATGATATAGTATTTTATGATATGAAACACTATTGTTTAATAGGATACAATATAGTATCATATGATATATTGTAAAACGTTATATGATACGTATAATATTGTATCATTTTTTTTTTATATTTTATGATATGAAATTTTATCATGATATTGTTCTGTTTAGTATTGTATATTATGATACGATATTGTATAATATTATATTGTTTTATTAATGAATTATTAAATCACATTATACTATTACATATAATATTGCAATATGAAATATTGCATCCTATGATATAATATTGTATATTCTATGATATTGTATCATACAGTATTGTATAATATGATTTCTGTAATATAGAATTATATCAAATGAAATTGTATATATGATATTGTAATATTATAAAATATCGTATCATACGATATTGTATAATATGATATTGGTTTTTATGATATATAATCATATTACATGAAATTGTATTTTATGATGGTGTAATATATATTATTGTATTATATGATAAAACATGTATAAAAGAATTGTATTATATAATATTTTATTTTATCCCATTATATTGTATCATTTGATATTCTACAATGTTGTATCAAATTATATTGAATCCTGAAATACAATATCATATTATTTATCAAATATGATATAGTATCATACAATACAATATCATACTATATTAAACAATATTATAACACATGTTTCAATGTTATGATGTATTATTGCAATATGATATTGTTTCATATAATACTATATACTGTTATGTTGTATGATATTGTATTATTTGATCAAGTACAATAATGTATAACACAATACAATGTCATATCATACGTTTCAATATTATATCTCACAATTTTTGTACGGTATTTTAATGGCATTATATGATATATATTGTAAGTATGATAGGATGCAATTTTTAATTTTATATTATTTTTTTGATTAACATATGATCATATGATTATCATACAATCTTTTAACAGATGATGTACGATAATGTGTTAAAACAGAATCCATGAATATCCAAGAACATAAAGGATGGTTTTCATATAATATGATAAAAGTGGTCTCAAAAAGGTGATGCCTCGTCTCGGTGAGCTTTGTAATCTGTGATTACCTATGTTTTATAATTGCGGAGCTTCTATCTTTTAAGGGTTCAGAGGCATATCTTGGAAATTTTATTTTTATAAAATTAAAAAAATTCAATTATTCAGGGGGCTAGGGTCCGGACCCCCTCCCCTTTTACTGCGTGAAATTATTAATATTGAATTTTCCCGGTGGACGATTCCCCTCTCCCCCTCTAAATCCATGCATGAGCAAGAAGTGTCGCATAATGAAATTAGAATGTTACTGTGTTTGGTCCACGGTAAACAGACGGCCGGTAAGTGATAGGAGTCTGGAAGTGCATTCATGTATGTACACATTATGGTGGACATTAAATTTTGTGTGGAGTATATAATGATTAGGCATAGCCAGCACTGGTAAACATATATGTCACATGTACACATTAAAATATTTATAAACATTAATAGTAAGCGCAATGGCCTAGCGCATGCGTACCAATAATAGCCTGGATTAATCGAAAAGCCTTGGCGAGTACGATGCCTGCATTAAATTCTATGTAATCGACCGAGACTTGCTGAGTACAAACAAAAAAGGCGAAGGCGAAAGTGCGAAGATGCGAAGGCCAGAGTGCGAAGTTGGGAAGTATCGCTCCTTCGCCTTCACACTTTAGGCATCACATCTTCGCGCTTCGTCGTCGCATCTTCGCACTTTTGTTCCTTCGTCTTCGCACTATCGCCTTTGCAACTTCGCATCTTCGCCCTATATTAAGGTCGGAGTGGCCCTATCGGCACACCATAGATATATGTAAATGTAATTGTTAAGGGGCGTGGTCACGATTTTGGTTAAATTCTATTTTTCTGTTTTCATTATTTTACGGGGGTCATTATTCTTCATTACACCGGCATCAAAGAAATGCCGCCATCTCAGTGACTATATGCACACACATTTAGCAATACACCCACGTTTGAAGTATTTTACACTGCTTTAAAAGGAGGATTTATTAATATTTATTCACATATATAGATATGTGAATATGCATGCGTTTATTGACATATGTTGCTTATATACTGATTTCCTGAACACAATAAAACACAATAAACTCTCTCTCTCTCTCTCTCTCTCTCTCTCTCATGTACTCTCTAGTGCTAAAATGATTGTGAGGCCCCAAGTCAGAAAAAATCCCCTTACAGCATCACAACCGCCAGTTCCAACACAGTTTTTACTGTAAGCTTTCCTTCGACATTGCTTTAAAAGGAGTTTTATTAGTATTTATTCACATATATAGAGATGTGGATGCATGCATACATGCGTTTATTGATATATGATGCTTATATATTGATTTCCTGAACTCTATAAAACACTATGAAATCTCTGTCTGTCTGTCTGTCTGTCTCTCTCACTCTCTCGATCTCTCTCTCTCTTTTCTCTCTCTCTCTCTCTCTCTCTCTCTCTCTCTCTCTCTCTCTCTCTCTCTCTAACCCTTACAACCGGTTGACTTCGATACGGTGTGAAAACTGACCACCCGTGTATGTGCACAACTGCCAGTTCCAACACAGTTCTCAATGTAAACTTTTCTACGATATCGATATTTACGTTCCTCAGAAATCGTCAACATGTCAAATTATGTTATATATATTTTTTTGCAAGTTTATAGCTAGATAAAAACAATGTTCCACGGTCTTAATTATGACAGTTTACGAAATAACATGCTTACATAAAATTCATGCATTTTTTAAAAATCAGATTCAACATGTTAAATTCAAATATAAATCTTCTAGCGAGAAAAGTTTTGTTATAGAGGCACGTATGATGGGGGGTGGGTGGTATTGAATTAATGCATTTTTCTTTATGTACAAAATGGTAATGCTATATTTATCATAATAAAAATGAATATCGAAGAAAAAATCATACTGAAGATTATGAGAAAGATTTTATTTTTCAAGCTAATGGTACAGGTGCGTACAGTAGGGTACAGTGCTGCGCAGTTTCATGTACAGTGCCGTACAGTGAGGTACAGTGCTTCAGTAAGACTGTACCATGCGGAACAGTGGTAGTCAGTAAAAGGTACAATGACGAACAGTTAATGTACAGTAAATGTCAAACAATGTCAGTCAATTTTTGGGAATATTATTGGATTTTGAATTTAGTAATCTTACTTCGCTATGCCTACTTTCTCTCTCTCTCTCTCTCTCTCTCTCTCTCTCTCTCTCTCTCTCTCTCTCTCTCTCTCTCTCTCTCTTATTTAGTAGTACCCAGCTCCTCACTGTCATCCCCATGATCAGACACTGATATTTCATTAGTTATTCTGCAATAAAATATCAGTCTGAACTAAAAACTGGGATGCATATCACCGCATTAAACTACAAAATATCAGGTCAGGTAATGGAAGCTTTTTGAGAGGTTGAAATTTAAAACGTGTACGGATACGCCTACGTCTGTTATAACTACATGTACAAGCATACGTTTTTGAAATTCCTCAGTTGATATTTCTTAACTTGTAGGATACAAACGTGTACGTAAATTTCAACGCAGTTTTTTTTTCTCATCAATTTACTTAATTAACTCTTAATAAATGGCGAATTTCTAATTAAGAAGTTTAAAAATCTATATAATGTATCCTAAGAATATAACTACCCATAAATTAGATTATATTTGTTGTAAATGTTACAAATTTGTACTTACCTGTAGACGACAGTCTACAAGTTTAGAGAACGTGTAGAAACTTTGTCGTCACAAAAACTGATACCGTAATACGCGAATAATTTAGGTGCTTCCCCTAGTACACGTACACGTACCCCTTTGAAATCCCAATCTCTCTATTATGGCTTGTGCAGCAACAAATTTCAGTATACTTTTATTAACAATCAGCGTACAAGTCAGATATGATGTTATTTCTCAATTCATATATTTGATGGACAGTGCATTATTTGTCAAACTCCTAAAACCGATACTTTCATAAATGGAATAAGAACATTTATATATGCATGTAGAGTGTCAATTTTTCTAACTATTGTTAATACCGAGTTAAAACTTACTCTAACGAATCCAAAAATGGTGATTAATACTTGATCCCTTTAGCTTTCTTCCTGAACTATCATAGGAATAGGGCATACTTGCAAAAACATCGTTTGGAGAATAAAACAGATCAAAAGAAATAATAAACAGCATCTCACCTGCTTGATGGACCTGGTTTCATCTCTCCACTCCTGATATTAGTGTTAAGTTAGAAATATCAATAAATATATATATATATATATATATAAAACTAAGAAATGACGGGGGTGGTGTGCTTTAATAAATAAAAATTATAAACACTTACGGGTCAGATGCTTTTCCAGACACTGCTGAAGAAATGTCTGAAAGTCCCTGTATGTGTGTCAATCATGTTTTCTTATGGCCATGGACAGGTGTGGTTTGAAACAATCTTTCCTTGTTTGTTCTGTTCTTACATGTAGCTGCACAGAACTTTTGATCAAAACTAAATGTCACTGTCGTTATTCTTTTTTTCAACACAAATAAATTCAAATTATTATAACGAGCACAGTATTTAGTGTTCTAAGTATTTCTCAACGAATTCCATTTTATTGCATTCTGATATTTCCCCTTCGGGGGCCTCCAAAGCCGTTCTTTTTCATTGTATGTATAATCATGTAGACGAAGCAACAACACCAAAAGGCGCTCTCGTTTTAATAGCATTCTGTTGCATGTACTACTCTTCATATTTATTTCTTATAAACTTCCATAACAAGAACTTTATGATATAAAACAAACAAACCTGTCAAGCAAGAACGCCGCAAGTTTGTGGATAACAAGATTCAGCCTCCTCCTTAACTCTTTTCCATCTTTGGAAATGAGCTCCAACATAAACCTTTTCTCTACTTCTTTGTAGATCAATGGCCTGTCTTTTGGCTTTTCGTTGAGATAACGTCAAATCACAACCAAACGGCCTGCCACGCTTTCTTTTCTAAATCATTTCTGTTCACGATTTCCTGTCGGTCACGTGATTTTAGTTCGGCGGCTCTATTCAAAATGGATATTACATTTCGGTCTCCAAGGATACATATTATATTTAAGGTCTTCCGTTTTCAACGGAAGACCTTGTACTGATTCTGTTGGTAATTCTTTTTATTCTTTTTTTTCTTCTAGACGTTTTTTAAAACTCAAATATCTTGCTTGTTTGTTGTCCTATAAAGTTCAAATTTTCAGAGCTTATTGGTAATTACTATTTCTCAATATCTAAGGAAAATCGTTGAAATCGACACTTCCGGTACCGAGTTATTCCCCTTTTCCCCAAAAATATAGGCATTCTTGTGCACGCAAAGGCTCTGGAACCGCTCACAGCATGTGTTACAAAGTCACAAATCTTAAAAATAGAGAGTTTGAACGTTGTCCTCCGCGTTTTGTTTTTAAAATTTTCCTCCTTTAAAGTTTCAAAAAATTAATTTGAATTTGTGTTTCAAAAAATGCTGATTTTTGGTTGTGTTTTTGTTATGTAGCTCTTTAGTTTAAAATTTTCTCTAAACACATATAGAACAAAATATGTGCAAAATACCAAGGGCTTTCACTTGACACCGTTGAAAAAGGGCTGGCCCCTTAAATTAGGGGTCTAGAGCCCTTAAAAGTCTTCGCTTTTTAACTCAAAAATGGTTAATATTTCGCTATATCTGTCGATAGAAAAGTTGTTCATTATTGTGTTATCAATGTCGTTACAAAATTATTTTGTACCAGTAATGCGTAATATGAGTGTAAAAAGCTTGTCTTGTTAACATGTACCTATATTCATTTGGCAAGTTAGCGAATCGTCTTCGTGCGCATAACGTACATAAATTAACAGCTAAAAGTGTACCAGCATATACGGGATGCTTTGATTCATTTGAAAAAGTGTCTAAAAAGTATACGTGTACATGTTTTTCTTACAGCCTTTTTTTTTTTGGAGTCACCTCTGTTTACCGGGGTAGGTCCTATAGTGGACAACCGTTAAGAAAAACAAAAACGAGAAAATATAAACGTTCTTTTTCTTATCTAGTGAGATACATAAACTAGATTAAAAAAAAATAACTTCCATGAAATAGATTTGAGTCATTTTACTGCAAGCATTTCAAATCGACTTAAATTCTTAGTTGTGTGCGTCATTACATAACCCATCTCGCCCGCGGCCGAGAAAATCGATCGCCAAGGTCGCGTCTGGACTACCAAGCGGTCAGCGGTTATCTAATACACAAGAATCGCGTCTGTCATATGTGATTTTATTTAGGCGCAAACACAAGAATCGTACACAATGACATTAAAGCTTACTCTTCTTAATTTGAATTAAACGATAGAGTGTCAATAAGACATCGTTCTGTTTCATCATAAAAGCAATGCTATTCTCGAACTGAAGCAGTATCAGACAAATAGATCAACTGTGGGATTAAAGGGGGAAAAAACTTATATTAATTAGAGTTTAGTAATCATACTGCAAACATTGTAAATCTTCCTGGGTTCTGAGCTCTCTATGTGTGTTTTACCTTTACGTAAGTCGGCCGAGAAAATCGGTCGCGGCTGCACTACCTAGAGGTCAGCGGTTATCTAATAACAAGATATATATACAAGAAATGTTTCAATTTTATGTTCTTAAAGTTTGTTCACCTTCAATTTATTTAATTAAACATTAGAATGTGAATTGAGAAGCCCCTCTAAAAATTGATAAAAGCTATATTATTCCAAATCAGAAACATCATCAGACATAAGTGAATAGTGAATTTGTAATTCTAAAATGTTCTAAAAACTATACATGTACTAATAATGTTATAGATAAACAACGAAAAACCACAAAGATTAAACCTTAAAATGATGATCACCCCTAGAACATAGCCAAGGAGATCCCGCGCGAGTGGACAAGTGATCCGCGGTAGCTTCATGTTCTTCTACATGTACTTTATCACACGTGCATGTTTATTGATATTTTGTACGATTCCAACTATTTGTTTATTCGAGATTTTGACCGGTACATGTAAGATTGACTTGTGTTTCAATTTAAGATTTTTTTATTTACCCACGAATATTTCCACTAAATACTGCTGAGAGGTTTTATAGATATCGTAGAGAGTAGTTGACGTCTTCATAAGGTTGCACATTAAATGAGAGAGAGAGAGAGAGAGAGAGAGAGCGCTCAAAATTTGAAGCATTATTTAGTCGAATATAGAAAATGAAGCAGTCCCCAAGCGTTCAAGGCAGGATAAAAAAAATCAAATATCAAATTAACACATGCGGTAGAGGCAATTGCAACTTCTCTGGCCTTTCCGGCAAGTTTGGAAAAACACCTCGAATATATTAACATCACCGGATGTTAGAATTTTATACAAAATGGAGTCGCTTCCCATTAAAATAAGTATCGGCAAGAAGTCTTGTATGTCGTTTCTGTGTTATATTTTAGTGTATATTGATACCTTTAATGAAGTATAGCTCACATCTCAACAGATCATAAAATGTGTTGTAATTATATCAAGGTTTATAAGAAGGGGGTTGTCATGGACGCCTAGGTAATACATTCGAAGTGTTTTTCCGACCTTGCCGGAAAGGCCCGAGAAGTTGCGATTGGCGGTAGAGGCTGACACGATAAAAGAATTGTCCAGAATTGAGGGATTTAGTGATTATTTTTGTTCACATGAGTTTTTAAACAAGATTTGTTTAGATTTTATCGGTTTCAGGATCACAGTGCAAGGGCTTTATTTTTTTTTCAAAATGTGGCGAAGACCTATTTTTGGCGACTACTTAACATGTGTACATTTTTCTCCTCAATGTATGTCACTTTCCCACCCGTGTGTTTATTCGGTCAGTCTAAGCTAAGTCAATCCGCTCCACGTGCGACCGAAAATCTTGTGTCGCGTCAGCGCACATAGCTCAGAATATTGCCCCCGGGCTGCAGATCAGCAATTGATAAATAATTGAGTAACATTTGGAAGGATGCTTTCACTGCAGCGGTCAATTGTTAAACAATAAGTGTCTAAATATTCGATGTCAATCAACCTCACATTAAAGGTGCGATATCGCAATCTGAGAATGTGGCTAAAAAATTAACCTGTTGAACACGCTTAACTTCTATAGTTATGAACAGAATAAAATATATATTATCAGAGACATAAATAACTTAATAAGTTATTTATGTCTCTGGTTTTAAAGTTAACAGTTTTAAGTCAAAGATTAAATAAAATTTGTTCTCAGGATTAGAAGTAATGATATACGACTACATTAAGCAATAAAGTCGGTTGATCGTCATTAAATCATCAGAGTACTGCAAGTGTCAACAGTTTCTTATTTCTTTGAAATAATTGTAGTAGTTCAATTGACTTGCAGACTATAATATAGCGACTTTTCTGCCTCCCAAAAATGTATGCATTTAATTGCGATAGATATTTGTTCTTGGGGATTTTACTTATTGTTATATGCACATTGATAAAAAAATCATTGAAGTTGTGTAGTATGAGGTTGTAATGCAGATTAAGTGACCTAAAACTCAGCTGAATATTTTATTTTTAATCTAGCTTGTCAAAATGGGAGATTGTTAATTTGTAGCTTGTTAACTCTGAAAAGTCTAGAACAGAAGAAATAAAGTCTTTATAGCTTTCGCTACATCTTCTTATTTATGTGTATGCGTAGATAAAGCTATTTTAGATTTTTTTACTGTATAAAAAAGTGTTGTTTTTCCTAACCTTAAATTTGAATCTATAGAAATTCAATATCTACATGTAACATCTCAAAAGCTTTGATAGCTTACAGCTTGGAAATCATTTAGTGATGCAAATTGACAAATGCCCATGAAAAGACATTATTAGACCCCAAGGGTTTCTTATCCTTTCCCTTTCCGACGATGATGTGCATACAAATCATACATTTACATGTATATTTATATGTGATATGATAGAAATAATTGAAAAATATAGGTCTTTTTTGTGCCGCACAAAACGGGCGAAAAGGATTTTTATACCCCACGAAAATAAATTGAGGGGGGGGGGGGTAAATAAAAATCACATTGTCCGTCCGTACGTCGTGTCCAGTCTATATCTTTCTGATAGAGAAACATTGGAAGTGTTCTTACTTCATACAAATATTACTCATTACCTGACGAAGCGTCATGACCTAAACCCAAGGTCATTTGGACAAAGTAAAGGTCACTGGCAGGAAAAGTGCAAAGTGTAATAATTCGTTTTAAATGCATCATTTTCTTATACAGAAAGAAATGTACTTATGATAGATTTTATATTTACTTTATACAAGAGTTGGATTTATATAATTAAACCCGCTATTTTCCGAGTGATTTAATCTCGGGCTGAACTATTCGTAGGTAAGGCTAGGGTGCTCGGTAATGAAAACAATTTTAACAATACAGAAAATGTATTGATCATTAAAGCTCATAATTTTAGTTGAAAAAAAATTAACTGGTCATTTTTATACATTCTATAAATAATGCAGCGATGATTAACAACTCGGCAATTGTTACTAAAAAGAAATTCTAGGTAAATCTTTATTTGTACGTGTTCTCTCTCAAATTCTGCCAATATCACTTTGTTCGTAAATATCGTTTAAAGCGATAATACGTTTATCATGAACATCGTTTATCCTTTCCTATCGTGTATCAATCCTATCATATCGTGCGTGTATACTGTTCTATCGTGCGTTAATCCTATCCTTTCGTGCGTGTATACTGTTCTATCGTGCGTTAATGCTATCCTATCGTGCGTGAATCCTATCCTATCGTTTATCTTGTAAAAAATAACGTTGCGGATACTGTAACAGTACCTTTTAGATGGTCCAGTGGGAGCAATGCCCCCCTTTCTCTCAACCAAAATTTCCCTTAAGTTAACGCTTAGAAAATTGATTTTTGGGTCATTTCCCCCACCGCCACATCCACACTTTTATTATAATTAAATTAATTATACATGTACATATTAAATGATGTTCTTTTTAAAGTTATACTAAACTTGAAGTAAGTTAAACGAAGAACTTGCCTGGTATGAAAATAATACTTTGAAATTGAGTCTCGTTTTCGATTTTTTGAACATACTAATATCATATTGATAATCCAGTATCATTAAAAACCATTTCCCTTCTCCTTACACTCGCCAGGTTCTGATAGACCTGTATCAATAACAGACTATCTCCACTTGACCTCCACATTTGCATACAATTTAAATAAACACCTACTTAGCAAATATATGCCTTTATCTGTTTAATGAGTGGTGCAATACTCAATCTAGAGATTACATAGAAAACAGGAATGAATTAATTTTTTTTGTCTCCATTTGAAGAGTTCCAATCAATTTTCTAAAGCTCTAATTGGTAAGAAGAAATGGTCGTGTAAAGATGACCTTTTATCAATACTGGGTCTGTCAGGCTCTGACAAGTGGATGGACAATCCTTTCACGACACGAAGTTGCGACGGAAGACCTACTCGTTGCTTTGCAACGAGCACGGCTCTAGTTCAAATTATAATTGATAACTTTTAAACGCCACCAAACAAAATTGTCTAATTTTCCAAAAAGTGTTTATTTTCAATGTTTTAATTATTTACCTAATCATTAAAATTATCTCAGTAGATATAATTTGTAGCGTGTATAGCTTTAACCGATTGATTAACATGGGTTATTTAGACATAACACTGGGATAGCGAGTGGATTTGGGAAAAGAGGATAAATAACTAATTAACCATACTGCATTTTTAAGATGTATGTTATTTTATTTGCCGACTTAGGAAAATTATTTATCACACAGTGTTAGTCGTCAACAATAAACTTGAGACAAAGAGAAGAAAATAACCCCACGAAACAGGAAAATACAAAATATCTTCTAATGTCATTATAATGCATCAAATGGTGCATTAATGACCCCCAGGTGTTGTCTTTAACTCGCTTTGCCCGAGTAAGTGCATAGAAGAGTTGATTAAAATCAACTCCCAATAAAGTAATTTATCTTATTCATATGTTACAGTAGTGTTTGATCCATGTGGGTAATTCCTAGCCTAATCATGTCACTGCTTTGTTTAGGAGACTTTACAATAACCCCAAATTACAAAACATAGATGATTGATCTATATCTGGGTTCTTAAATTGAATCATATATCATGTTCATATTATATTATTGTTTCTTTGTTCAAGGCATTTCAGAATGTATGTAGGTCATGATCCCAAGTGCTCTTCCTGAAATTATCAAATATCATAAAAACCATTGAGATCCCCACCTTAATCCAAAGATATAATTATTCCTCCTTAGGTCAGGGCGCATCAGATCATTATGGCATGTAAGTCATTACCCTAACGGGTGTCAAAAGGGTGTGGGGTCAAACATTGAACCTTGTAGGAAGAATCGTAGACTCTATTTTAAATGGTAACTTGAAAACGGACAAAGATAATAATATAGGGTTTTCATAATCATATATTGACTGTTACTGGCAATATATAGGGTTTATTAGATCTGACCTCTTGGTATGTCATCCCCACCCCCCAGGAATTTGAAATTACCATATATCTCAGAAACTGTTATAATCATGACCCCTAAACCATATATATTCATGTTTCTGATGTCAAGGGGCATCAAATGTTATATAGGTCATGGGCCTTGTGGGTGGTCCTGACCCCCTCAAACAGCAAGTCCCTTAATATCTTCAAAATAGTTGAGATCCCTACCCTTAAACCATATACATTCTTTTTCCTTGTGTCAAGGGGCATCAAACGGTATGTAGGTTATGGGCCCCGGGGGTGGTCATGACCCCCCTCAAACAGGAAGTACACGAATATCTCAAAAACGGTTGAGATCCCCACACCTTAACCATATATATTCTTGATCCTTATAAAGGGCATCAAAAGATATGTAGGTAATTGGCCTCAGGGTTAAATTTAATTTTTCAAACCCGTAATGCACATCTACATTGATCTATGGAACAGTTCCTATTACATCCCAAGCTATGATGTGTCTATCCATTAAATCATAAAATGAGTTGTAGGATCTATGTTTTTTTGAAGTGATAAACGTCAATTTTCTGCTACTTTTTGACTTCCTGGATGTAATTTAAATTTTTAAAACCTTACTGCACATCTATAGTACCGTCCCTATCATATCCAAAGATATGATGTGTCTATCCATTAAATCATAAAAGGAGTTCTGGGATCTATGTTTTTTTGAAGTGATAAACGTCAATTTTCTGCTACTATTTGACTCCCTGGATGAAATTTAGACTTTTAAAATCTTATTGCACATCTATAGGACAGCCCCAATTAAATCCCAAGAGATGACGTAGCTACCTGAAAACTTGTAAGAGGAGTTCTGGGAACCATACTTATTTTGCAAAAACGTCACTTTTTGTTGCCCACTGATCCCCTTAATAAAAAAAAATTCTGGAACCTGATCACAATTCAATATGACACCCCCAATCATATTCTTGAAGATCATTTGGCTACTGCAAAAAGAAAATGACGGTTTTGAAACCATTTAAAAAAAAAAAAAAAAAAAAAAACCAAAACAAAAAAAACGTCATTTTTTAGCAATTAATTGACCCCCAGGACAAAATTGAAATTCCGAATCCTTATTGCGCATCTATAGGATACCCTAAAACATATTCCAAGAGATGATTTGTCTACTGTTGAAAATGTAGGAGGAGTTCGAGGAAGAAGGTTTTTTGTGAAAAAAAAACGTCATTTTTTACCAATTATTTGACCCAACAGGACTACCAAATAATTTTTGAAATCTTTTTACAAAACAACATGACACCCCAAATCAAACTCTAAGAGTTCAGATTGCTGGTTTATAAGATGTAAGAGCAGTTTGAGAAAGTAAAACGTGACAGACGGACGGACGGACGGACGGACGGAACAGAGTAACAACAATATACCCGAACTTTCTTTAGAAAGTGCGGGTATAACAACAAACGCAGATATCTGTATACATTAACTTAATAAAAATCTTATCTGGGTATAGTATTAACATACTAAATTCGATTTTGAAATTATTCTCCTTTGGGAAACAATCCCGTCTCAACAATTCCCCCATCTGATTTCAGACTTATGACGAGTCATCGCCCAGCGTATATTCTCTCTCGGATTGGGATCCTCTCAAATTTGCTGATGATATACTTAAAATAAATGATGACAGAAAATGTTTTTCTGTTAACTTATATAGCAAGGTAGAAATGCTGAGGTTGATTGAAAATACACTTCTTTTTTTTTTATATAATTTATCTTTTTATTTTCATTTTCACAATCATATATGATTTCATAAAGAAGGCAATATATATAAGAATTTTTTTTGTTGCATTCTCACTTTCACATTCTTTCTCTCTCTTACATACTACATTCTCTTCAAGAGCAAACATAAAGGATATATATATATATATATATATATATATATATATATATATATATATATATATATATATATATATATATACGCACATATACAAATATAAATAGTACAGTTGTTTACCATGTTTAAAATTATATCTCGAATATGTTTTTCCAATTTACCCAGAGTTAATTAAATTTTGTAATCTCACATGATTTGATAGCTATATATTTTTCAACTTTATATTTGAATGACAGATGATGTAACATTCCAACAATGTCAGGTTTTTTGTCTTGTTTTTAACAATTAAAAATGTATTGCTTGGAGTACAGAATTATAAAATTAACTACTTTGTTGTAACCACTGAACGGAAGTTCAGCAAATAGTACATTTTTAACATTAAAACCAATTCTATTTGAAGTTTTTCTATAAATATACATACAGTGGGGCCTCAGATATCCGGACGCCAGATAACCGGACGCTTCAGTTTACGGACGATTTTATTTGGGAACAGATTTTTTATACGTTATTTTGTCTCATTTATCCGGAATTTCGTGTTCCGGATCCGGACGGTCTGTTTTTACCACAAAACACTGATTTACTACTAATCTTGCTTCATTTAACCGGACGGTAAAATGTGATGATACCCTACTCAGTACAAAAGATTACCCCTGTCGATTAAGTTCCACACCTTTTTTACGTGCTAGACCCTCATGAGTAGCTTGTATAAATACACTGACTTCCCAAATAACTTTCAAAAATTGGAAAATTGCGAACAACAGTGTATCACACACAAATCACACGTGGACACAAAAAATTTAGCTAGATTCGGTTATCATTAATGTCCGGTTAATATTTCATGACAAAATAATAAAATAAAGCAGAGTTCTTTATCTCTTAAAAACGTTAATATCAACAGACAACTCTAACATGTGTTGCTATATGGTATGAAAAGCAAAGAAACCTAGTATCAACACTGGGAGCCATTGTATACAAATACATTATCATTCATTACAACAATAGACACATTTCAGATATCCGGACGCTTCACCTATCCGGACGATTGAACTTGGGAACGAAAGCGTCCGGATAACTGAGGCTCCACTGTACTAAGATTATTCCATATAGGAAGTGTTTCTGAACATGTCATAAATACGTGCTGAATTGTTTCCACATTTTCCTTACAAAAAGTACATACATCATATGAAATAACATTAGTCTTTTTCAAATAATAGTTTGTTGGAAGAATTCTGTGAAGAATTCTGTATTGTAGCCACTGTATTGAAGTATCAGTTGTTGTCTTAAAACAAACTTTAGAAAAAACTTTCACAGAATCATTTATGTCTAAGTGAAGTGATAGTTCAGTGTTCCATTTTTATATTGCCTTGGGAACAATATCTTTACTATTAATGAGTTGATACAAAATTTTGGAACATTTTTCATTCAACAGTATATATTCAAAATAAAAAGGAATAAATGGTGAAAAATCTTTACTCACATCAGATCTATTAACTGACATGGTCTTGAAAAACTTAGATATTGCACTGATAACACTATTAAATTGCATAGTACAAATATTTGTCAAGCTAAATTGCTTTTCAAAATCATGTTGTGATAAAAAAGTTCCATCATTATTCAAAAAGTCACTAACTATTTTTACACCATGTTCATACCACAATTTGACATAAATAGTTTTATTACCAACACATATACATGTATTTGTATTGTACCAAACTGGCATAGAAAAGAATTTTTGCTTAAATATTATGTTATCCGAAGCTTGAAATATTGTTAAGTTTGACTGAAATACATCTTTCCAGAAAACATTACTATGTTTCACAATATTATGCATATATTTGTCACCAAAATCAAGCATATTTTTTTTAACCTCATTGCCATGGATTTCAAAAAAGATGTCCACATCCATGGTTTCTTATTTTTAAAAAGTCTCCTAATCGAGGAGCATTTTAATGACTTAAAAAAATTGTTTATTTCTAGCATTTTAAATCCCCCTTTTAAATAATCTTGGGTGATAATTTGTCTCTTCACTTTGTCAATCTTTGAATTCCATACAAATTCATAAAAAATTCATAGAAAAGATTACTTAAAAAAGATAAATTTTCTTTATCCGGGTTTGGGAGAGATATAAAAAGATGATTAAGCTTTGGATAAAGTAATGTTTTGGCTACAGTGACTCGATCAATGAGAGTGAGTATTCTCCTGTTGCACTGTTGAAAATACACTTCTTATAACAACAGTTTCAATCGAATGTTTTCTCAGACGTCCGTGTCAATTTTTTCCCATTTCAATTGTTTTGGCTGTAACAGGTGGAATTAACGTAAGCTGTATATGTCCAATCTTGCCAGGTAATGTTCCGCAGTCTTAATGTAATACAGTTAGCTACAACAAATTGTGTATTTATTATTATCCTTGTTTATTTTTTACTTATCTATTTTACATTTGTCTGCATGGACATTGATGAACACCTGTACAGAGAAGCACTCTAGTCTCAGGCACTCGACCAGAGCCGTGCTTAATCATGCATGCACGGACCGTTACCTGTACATCAGTATACGACGCCTCGAGGGATATGGTCACTGACTTTACCTTCTACATGGGAGTGATGGATGGGTGTACCAACACCTGATGACAACTCAGGGACATTTTGACCATTACCGTGGAGATCATACATTATCTATGACAATACCATCGAGTAATGATGGATGTTCTGTCATCTTAAGACTTTCACCTTTGATTATAACTATTCGGACTTGGTAAGAAGAGATCAGTCCTTTAAACCACCACCAGTGAGGAAGAGCATACTCTCCAGCCATCATGAAACCTTAAAGCTATACGATCACAACTTCTCCCGTCAGAGACTGTGTTGTCTGGTGTACTTGTTGCTTGGAACGATAACTATACTTTTACACTAGTATTGGACTTTGTAACCGAGATAACTTTCTTACCTGATTTGTATTTACTTTATCTTTGGCTTCGTAACCTTATTAAAGTTATTTGAACTTAGAACTATGTTTCCTTTGTGCTGTGTTACATTAATTATGTTACCTTTTTGGTTAGGGAGGTGTGTTTTCGTATGCTTATGACCGCCAGTTTACAAAATTAACATATTTATTTTTTGAAGTTCACGCACTTTTTTAAAAATCAGATTTAAGATTTAACATATAAAGTTTAGAATTTTCATTTATAATAATAACGACTTTTTAAAGTAAAATTTAAGCACAATTATATGTATATTGAATTTCATATAAAGGATGAAATGGAATTTGATGACGTGCTTAGAAATGATCGAAAAAAACCAAATAAATATCTCTATAGTGTATTTTATGGTGCACTCAAGTGGAAGACCTTTCATTGCTCGCAACGAGCGTCCAGTTAAAAATGAAAATAATAGCAGCTTTCTTGTTTTAGTACAAATAGATCGTTTCTGTCAGCAGTTCGCTCTATTCAAACGCTTGTCACATCGCCTGCATCAAAGAAGTGCAGCTGAAGTTCCCCTGCAGTCCGACCGCAGTAGATTTGGCTGGGTCGCTTTGCCGGCATCACGGAAATGCGGCAATCTCAATGACTGTATGCACACACATTTAGCTATGCAAATGCACCCGCGTTTTAGGTATTCTACATGGCTTTAAAAGGAGGACTGATTAGTATTTATTCACATATATAGATACCTGCATGAATGTATACATGCGTTTATTTACATATGCTGACTATAAACCGATTTCCTGAACACTATAAAACACAATGAACTCTCTCTCTCTCTCTCTCTCTCTCTCTCTCTCTCTCTCTCTCTCTCTCTCTCTCTCTCTCTCTCTCTCTCATGGACTCTCTAGTGCTAAAATTTGAGACCCCAAGTCAGAAAGGTAAAAGCACAATAAATCCCCTTACAGCACCACAACCGCCAGTTCCAACATAGCTAGTTTTGATTGTAATCTTTCCTCCGATTTTTAAGTACCACAGAAATCGTCAATATGTCGATATAAGTGATACTTTTTTTATAAGTGTATAGCTAGGTTAGGTTAACAATGATCATGCGTATCCGTAAAAATTAGCCTAGCGAAATGTTTAATTGGATATAATACATGTATTAATTTATTAAATCAAAATTTGAATTAATTATTCTCCTCTGGGAATAAACCCCGTTTAAAAATTGCCCCCACTTGGTTTCAGACTTATGACGAGTCATCGGAAAATATGCTTTGCCGTGCAAATAATCTCTCTGCGTTGGGGATCCGATTATTATTGATGTAATACAATGACTATTATTGATGAAATAAAATGTTTTTCTATTGACTTATATAGCAAGTAAAAATGCTGAGGTTGATTGATAATACGCTTCTTATAACAACAGTTTCAATCAAGTGTTTTCTCAGACGTCCGCGTCAATATGATCTCGCCTATTTCAAATGTTTTGACTGTAACATGTGACGTTATCTGTATATTTCCAATCTTGTCAGTAAATGTGTTGTGGTGTTAATTGTGTATCCTTGCTGGTAAGGAAAATGTATTTTATATGCTTATGACCGCCAGTTTACAAAATTAACATATCAATTATATGAAATTCATACACTTTTTTAAAAAACGGGTTCAGCATGTGAAATTAAGATTATTCATCTTTCTAGCTAGGGGAAATGTCTGAAAGAATATATCATTAGTTTGTGATCCTAACATTAAACAACGATGAAAATTAGTAAATTATAAAACATTTAATACATTTAACGACCTGTTGCATTTTTCTCCATGTACCTTTTGTTAATGCTACACATATGTTAGAAAAAAGTGAATATGTCAGAAAAAATCATACTGAAGATTTTAAGAAATATTTTAATTTTCAAATCAATGGTACAGAGGCGTACAGTGGGTACAGTGCTGGTCAGTTCCTGTACAGTGCCATACAGTGGGGGTACAGAGCTTCAAGTATGACTGTATAGTGGGGTACAGTGGTAGTCAGTGAAAGGTACAGTTAATGTACAGTAAATGGTAGCCAAAGTAAGTTAATTGTAGGGAATATTATTGGATTTTATATTCAAAATTCTTACTTCTCAGCTTCTCTCTCTCTCTCTGTATCAAAAGTTCAGTGACGATTTTTGTTCTTCAGCTGCAGTGCACCTTGCAAATTCGAACGTCCGCCGTCACTTCCAGTCGTAACTGGAGGAAAACATTTTTTCTTGGTTTTAATTTTTTTGCCATTTTACGATACAGGTGCTTTATTAATGAATGCAGAATATGTATTTTTGTTAAAAAATCGATCTACTTTTGTCCAGGCGGCATGGGTTCAATCCCCGGCTTCGGCCGATCCTTGTTGTGTCCATATGAGGCATCCGGCAAATGCTTCCACGTGCGCACACCTTCCGCTTGCATAAGTAGTTCTTATAAAAACTTGAAGTTTGGTTTAGTATTTATATAACATTTTATTCAGTTTTATTTCAATTAATTTACCTTAAGAGATGCAAACAAACATACAATGAATATCGACCTGTTAATTCAAGAATGCACATTTTGTAAGAATTTCGATCGAAATATTCATTTAGTAATGCAGTTGATCTCGATGAACTGACCCCAGTCATAAGATGCTGCATGAACTGACCTCGATCCATTGATGTTGCATAATAGTAGCTAGGAAGACGGCTTGATTTATAAACAAGGTTACGTTAATGCGACCTCAATAGCAAGTTATGATGGCATTCAATGTTTTTCGGTCTCATTAAATTATTTTAATTCAACTCTTTCTTTGTATACGTATTAATGCTCTTTGAAGAGCCATACTCAGTATTCTGAAGAACAAGAAGATACATTAACATTTAATAATTACGTTGAAAATATTAAACTAGAAAAGAAGTTTACGAACGGCTTTACCTAAATGTTTTTCAAAATGAAATTTGTTGACAGTTTTTAACGATGAAATTATGGTTTACAGATTCAAAATATTCTATATTTTGTAAAAATACAGTACTTTTTAAATTATTTTACATCAAACTGATCATGTTGATTGCTTTTAGCTATTAATATATCATCATTACCGATCATTCCTTTAAAAGAAATATTTGTTTCTTCCCTAATTGCTCTTCGACTTAAAATGTTGTCTTTAAAATGATGGATTTTAATTATTCTTTTTTTTCAAATTTTATCAAAAATCACAGTAACATTGCCTTTTCCTAGAATGAAGATATGTTTGTTAATATCCTTAGAGAGACTTACTGGAATTGAAGAAAGTGTTGAGAAATGAAAAAAAACCTGTCCCGATAGCCTTTTAAGGTGTTTTCACACCGAAGACCTTGTTGCTCGTAACGAGCGTCTAGTTATAATTATTTTTTCTCCCACGTTTTCCAAAAAACGCTTCAGCCAATTTTCTTGAAATTTTCAGATCTTATTTATGACAAAATTTGTAAGAAATTAAGACGATATTTTTTTTGTCGTCACTTCCGGTTACGAGATATTAAAGAATTTATATTTTTGCTTGTTCACATTTTCTCCAAAAATATTTAAGATACAACTTTCTGATTTTCAGGAATGGTAGAAAAGGTCCTGCCGCAGTGCCCTTTGCAAATCCGAATGTCAGCCGTCACTCCCGGGCGTTACCAGAAGAAATAAGTCATTTTTCAACCTTTTTGTTTTGAAATTTGTTTATTTTACTCTTCGACAGAGACGCTCTCAAAACATTCGAATATTAAATGTTTTAAAATCGATTCACACATTCTCGAGGTTTTGGTCTCTAGTGTACTGAAGTGAGAGTCAGCGAAGTCCAGGCGACCTGGCTTCATTCCCCGAGTACCGAATGCTTTTTTTTCTTAATTGTGTTTTGTTTAACGATTTTATCTTTAAAACATTAGAATTGTATGTGTTTTATTATAAAATAATCATAAATCAAATTAATAGCGGCTTTTAAGTACAAAAATAGAGCTCGTTTCCAAATACCGTTAATTTCTTGCTTTATGACAGTCTCGATTCTGTCAGCAGCTATCTAAAGTCAGACTCTCGTAGCATCTCTGCATCAAAGTCATGCTGCCGAAGCACCCCTGCAATACGACCGGTGTTTGTCACTTAGCTAAAATTCTGATATTTTTATTATGGGTGACTGATTTTAGCTAAGTGGGAATGGTGCACAGGTAAGTGTGTAAAAAAACAATGGAAAGTAATTACAGGTGAATTATAGTCTGTTCTGTTAATGACCTTTAGTGAATTTTTAATTAAATAAAAAAATAGCAGGTAATTTTAAAGAATTTTAACCAGGTGGGAATAAACCACACAACCGCATTAGAGATCACTGGGTCGCTTTGCCGGCATCAAAAAAATGCCACCATCTTAATTACTGTATCCACACAACATTTAGCGACTGCAAGTAAGAAATAACCGTTCTCCTAACAAAATGCCCATGTTCAATTATTCTATATGACTTAACGAGGCCGGGTTTAATTTTTTTCTGCCCTAGATTTTTGAATGAAATTCTTTACAAGAATTTCTCCTGATATAATTATTATTTTAAGATAAAAAGATAAGACATTTACCACACCGTTTGTTTAAGGGGCCATCTCAAAGTTTATTAATTTTTAACATAGGCCCCTATGGGATTTTGCTTGAAATGTACCAAATTTGCACATTTTTTAAACTTCTGCCCTAGGGATTTCTTTTTCTGTTCTACATATTAAATTTATAGCTTAAAGGCATCAAATTGTCAAATAAAAAAACCCTTTTACCTCCTGGTTTGTTCCAGGGGTCTTATCAAAGTTATTTTTTGTACGCCCAATTTTCCAGTTTGTCAGAAAATGGCTATTTTTTATTTGACAAAGACGAAAATGGTGATCTTTATTGTATTATTAAAACATTAAGATATATTTAAGTAATAAATAAATATATAACATCACATTTTAAGGGTAATTAATATAAAATACATGGTTAATGTCTTGAAATAAATGAAGTAAGCGATATTTAGGTGAATTAAGAAAACGTGACAGAGGGTTAGGCTTGCTGAACCCTCTTCACGTTTTCGACCCGAGCCCAAATATAGCTTATACTTCGAGACATTTATATTTATTCCACAATATAACATTAATTTTACACATCAAACGAGCTATTTTCAACAAATTTCGCTGAATATCTGCAGTTGAAACTATCCCGCCATGGCGTCAACAAAGCAAAAAGATGACGTCACAATACAAATGAAACGCTGCGCGAAAGCGTGCGTACTCGTTCTGTACTCGGCCTCGTTAAAACGGAGGGTTGTTTAATGTTTATCTACATACGTGGATACAAGCATGCATGTATACAGTCATGCGTTTATTCAAATTGTTGTTTACAGATTATTTACATGTTTGAATTGTACATAGTTCCTCATCTCTCTCTTCTTGTTCATGTTTTTTCTGTCATGTTTTCTCAAAAACGCTTCAGCCGATTTTCATGAAATTTTCAGATATTACTCAGGACAAAATTTAAAGAAATTACCACGTCAAGTTTTTGGTCGTCAATCCCGGTCCTGATTTATGAAACATTTTATGGTTTTGCTTGTTCACAATTATTCTCAAAAAACATCAAAAATAGAACTTTCAAATTTTTAGGGATGGTAGAGAGTCGTCAGCCGCAGTGCCTTTTGCATATCTAAACGTCAGTCATCACTTCCAGTTGTCACCTTAAGGAAAGAAAAAAAAACAACAAGTCATTTCTTAACAATTTAAAAAAAATATGTTACTCTTTGATAGAAACACATTCGTAACTTCATAATATGAAGAAAAAAATTCAAATCAATCAACGCAATCTCGAGATTTGGGGCTCCAAAGTCCTGAAGTGAGAGTCCACGCAGCTCCACCGTTAGAGTGGTGGACTTGTGCCTAGGCAAATTGGGTTCAGTCCCCCAGTGCTGACTATTTTTTCTTCCTTAGTTGTGTTAATATTCATGATTCTATATTTAAAATGATAGATTTTACTTATTTACACTTTAATTTTATGACAAATTGCAATAGTAGCGACTTTTTAAGTATAATTTAAGAATAATTGCATGCCAATTAAAATTCTTGCAGAGGGTTAAATGGAATTTGATGAATTGTTGAAATGATAGAAAAGAACAACTATTCCTTTAGTCTATTTGATGGTGCACTCAAACGGAAGACCTCTTGTTGCTCGCAACTAGCGTCTTGTTATAAATATTGTTATTAAGGTATTCCGTTTCTAAAACCGCTTCAGTCGATTTTATAGAATTTTTCAGATCTTATGACAAAATTTGTAAGAACATTTCACGAAATATTTTTTGGTTGTCACTTCCAGTCCCGAGATATTATTTATTTAATGTTTTTGCTTGTTCGCGATTTTTCTCCAAAAGTATTTTAAGATGGAACTTTCAAATTTTAAGGGATGGTAGAATGTGTCCTGCCGCAATGCCCTTTGCATATCCGAACGTCCGCCGTCACTTCTTGATGTCACCGGAAGGAAAAACAAACCCAGCCATTTTTCAATTTTATGTCACACTACTGAATTCAAAATCCACTGATATTCCCCAAAATTGAAAGACATTGTCTGACATCCACTGTATATTCACTGTATAATCACTGTACCCTACTATAAATCAACTGTACACCCACTGTACAGAGCTACTGTACCACACTGTATCCCACTGTACACCATTGTACAGAGCCACTGTACTCCACTGGACAGCACTGTACCTACCACTGACCAGCACTGTACCTCACTGGACACCACTGTACGGGGCACTGATCAGCACTGTACCCCAATGTACACCACTGTACAGGGTACTGACAAACATTGTACTCCACTGTAACCCACTGTACCAATGTTTTTAATAAGTTATTTATATGTTTGAACAATGAATTGAATATTTACTTTATTTGAAACCAAAATCTGGATTTGTTTTGATTCTTTCCTATTGCTTACAAGAGAAAAAAATGGGCTTTTATTTCTTTAAGTTCATATATAATTACATGCTAGGTCAGGATTTTTTTTTTTCAGGGAAAGGAGAGGGATATCATCGATTTTTGGGGGAGCTTGGACATATTTTGGATAGTTGTTCAATGTAAGTTTTAAAAAATTGAATTATTCTCTGCCCCCCCCTCCCATATCCTCCGATCCTTGCATGTATTCAAAACTCAGAGTCCAATTATCATACAAAATAAAGCAACTTATCGAATTTAAAGGGGAAAGTATTTATATATATTTCAATATCAATTTTTTAGTAACTAAATATTTAGTATATACTTTAAAATGTCTGAAGTTTTACTTCACAGGAAGATCCGTGAGTCAGTGTCTGTGTATAGTATACATACTTTCAGTAGATCAAAAGGTCTGAATGTCGCAATATTCAACCTTGTAAATTGTCAGTCTGACACCTTGTTCAGGATATTATGTAATTCCCTTATAGGGGTATTTGTGGTCTTTAGAGAATTAAATCTAGTTGAAATATATATTTTTAAAAATAAAACATAATTGAATAAACGGAATTTTTTTGATATTCATCATTTTAGATGCGTTTTTCTATTATTTAAATCAAGTTGGATATTAAACATGTTAAATATTTATAAATCCCTCCCTCTCCCCCAGCAGTCGCTAATATCAAAAAAAGTATAGTGTTAAATTAAAAATGAAATGTAGTCGTACTGTAACAAACAGTGTTCAAATAATATTTCACTCTGTTACGATATTTACATTATAAATTATATACTTTTGAATTCTAACAATGTTCGTTATCACAACATGTCATACATCTACATGTATCTTCTCTTGCACAGCTAAGAATGTTGCCATGATATAGATGATATAGTTTCATAGTTTTAATAAGAAAAAAATAGACCCTCTCTCTCTCTCTCTCTCTCTCTCATGTTGTAACTATCCTCCCAAATGTCAGGTGTCGTAAAATTTAAGGTCCTGTCCGTGAAATGGTCCGGCCGAACCTTTAATGTTAACATTTAAGGCCTGGCTTTCCTCTATAAGAAAAGGTCCTACCAATAGTCACTTAGTGCAATTTATCTCAGAGTTATTATTCTTTTGATCATGAGCAATTACATGTACATGAATCTAAAATATGTCTTTGTTTAAATAAACCAGTCGGCCATTAGTGTATGGTACATCACAGTATAGCCGTATCACTAAATTATTTTGTGGACTATTAAATATTGATTCCGGATTAGATTTCGACGAATTGTTTACCAATCTGAGTAAAAAAAGAAAATAAAAACATGACTATTTCTACAATAATTTGAACACCCTATTTAGTCGCTTTGTTTTTAAACCCCTTTCGGTGTATACGCATTAGCGGAGGATTTCACGACACGTACACATGGGTAAATGAAGCCCTGCAGGCATGCACACCTTCAAGTTACCAAATCAAAATACACCCTAATCTGAGAGAGAAAAAAGGCTCCACTGTAGTGTTCTGCACAACCAATGATATGCTCTCTCTCTCTCTTTCTCTCTCTCTCTCTCTCTCTCTCTCTCTCTCTCTCTCTCCCTCTCTCTTTTTAAGATTTCAAAAAAGATAGAAGGTATATAATTTATGATAAAATTGCTATAATACCAAGCGAAATATATTTGTACACTGCCTTGCAATTATCTTCAGATTGCTGTCTTGGCGCCTTTAAGGCACCATTTCAATTTGTTTTACTACTTCACATTTCAGAACCTCACAAAATTAGATGCATTTCTTTACAAATAAAAAATTAAAGAATGATTTAGTTTACAGGGAAAAGTGGAGAAAAGTTATGCCATTCTTTAATCGGAGCTAGTGATCAATGAAAAAACAAAATTATCAATCAAATAATCTTTACATCATTCGAGATTGACGTTAAATGAGACCTTCACATGAATAGCATTCGGAGACATTAACACTTTCCAGATCACCAAATACACAACACTGTAGGATTGAAACGAGAGTTGCTCCAAAAGTAGTGTCACAGTTGCAATAAAATCATGAAAACTCGCTGTAATGACAAAATCTCGAACTGTATTATATTTACATATATTTATTTAGATCTGAAAATTTTTAGTGCAAAACGATATTTGTTTCCAAAGACAACATACATAGAGCGTACAAATCATACAAAATAAATCAACTTATCCAATTTAAAGGGGAAATTATTCATATATATTTCAATATCAATTTTCTAGTAACTAAATATTTAGTATATACTTTAAAATGTCTGAAGTTTTACTTCACAGGAAGATCCGTGAGTCAGTGTCTGTGTATAGTATACATACTTTCAGTAGATCAAAATGTCTGAATGTCGCAATATTCAACCTTGTAAAATGTCAGTCTGACACCTTGTTCAAGATATTATGTAATTCCCTTATAGGGGTATTTGTGGTCTTTAGAGTATTAAATCCAGTTGAAATATATATTTTTAAAAATATAACATGTATGAATGAACGGAATTATCTTTATATTCATCATTTTAGATGCGTTTTTCTATTATTTAAATCAAGTCGGATATTAAACATGTTAAATATTTATAAATCCCTCCCCCTCCCCCAGCAGTCGCTAATGTCAAATAATCATAGTGTTAAATTAAAAATGAAATGTGGTAATAACGAACAGTGTTCAAATAATATTTCACTCTGTTACGATACTTACATTGTAAATTATATACTTTTGAATTCTAACACTGTTCGTTATCACCACATGTCATACATCTACATGTATCTTCTCTTGCACAGCTAAGAATGTTGCCATGATATAGATGATATAGTTTCATAGTTTTGATAAGACAAAAATAGACCCCCTCTCTCTCTCTCTTTCTCTTTCTCTCTCTCTAATGTTGTAACTATCCTTCCAAATGTCCGGTGTCGTATAATTTAAGGTCCTGTCCGTGAAATGGTCCGGCCGAACTTTTAATGTTAACATTTAAGGCCTGGCTTTCCTCTATTAGAAAAGGTCCTACCAATAGTCATTTATAGCAATTTATCTCAGAGTTATTATTCTTTTGCTCATGAGCATTTACATGTACATGTATCTAAAATATGTCTTTGTTTAAATAAACCAGTCGGCCATTGTTGTATGGTACATCACAGTATAGCCGTATCACTAAATTATTTTGTAGAATGTCAAATATTGATTGCAGATTAGATTTTGACAAATTGTTTACTAATCTGAGTAAAAAAAGAAAATAAAAACATGAGTATTTTTACAATAATTTGAACACCCTATTTAGTCGCTTTGTTTCTAAACCTCTTTCGGTGTATACGGATTAGCGGATGATTTCACTACACGTACACACGGGTAAATGATGCCCTGCAGGCATTCACACCTTTAAGTTACCTAATCAGAATACACCCTAATCTGAATGAGAGAAAAGGCTCCACTGTAGTGTTCTGCACAACCAATGATATGCTCTCTCTCTCTCTCTCTCTCTCTCTTTTTAAGATTTCAAAAAAAGATAGAAGGTATATAATTTATGATAAAATTGCTATGATACCAAGCGAAATATATTTGTACACTGCCTTGCAAATATTTTCAGATTGCTGTCTAGGCGCCTTTAAGGCATCATTTCAATTTGTTTTACTACTTCACATTTCAGAACCTCACAAAATTAGATGCATTTCTTTACATGAAAAATTTAAGAATGATTTAGTTCAAAGGAAAAGGTGGAGAAAAATTATGCCATTCTTTAATAGGAGCTAGTCATAAATGTGAAAAAAAAAATCAATCAAATAATCTTTACATCATTCGAGATTGACGTTAAATGAGACCTTCACATGAATAGCATTCGGAGACATTTACACTTTCCAGATCAACAAATACACAACACTGTAGGATTGAAACGAGAATTGCTCCAACAGTAGTGTCACAGTTGCAATAAAATAATGAAAACTCGCTGTAATGACAAAATCTCGAACTGTATTATATTTACATATATTTATTTAGATCTGAAAATTTTAGTGCGAAACGATATTTGTTTCCAAAGACAACATATATAGAGTGTACAAATCATACAAAATAAATCAACTTATCCAATTTAAAGGGGAAATTATTTATATATATTTCAATATCAATTTTCTAGTAACTAAATATTTAGTATATACTTTAAAATGTCTGAAGTTTTACTTCACAGGAAGATCCGTGAGTCAGTGTCTGTGTATAGTATTCATACTTTCAGTAGATCAAAATGTCTGAATGTCGCAATATTCAACCTTGTAAATTGTCAGTCTGACACCTTGTTCAAGATATTATGTAATTCCCTTATAGGGGTATTTGTGGTCTTTAGAGTATTAAATCCAGTTGAAATATATATTTTTAAAAATATAACATGTATGAATGAACTGCATTATCTTTATATTCATCATTTTAGATGCGTTTTTCTATTATTTAAATCAAGTCGGATATTGAACATGTTAAATATTTATAAATATCTCCCCCTCCCCCAGCAGTCGCTAATATAAAAAAAAGTATAGTGTTAAATTAAAAATGAAATGTAGTGATACTGTAACAAACAGTGTTCAAATAATATTTCACTCTGTTACGATACTTTACATTGTAAATAATTACTTTTGAATTCTAACACTGTTCGTTATCACCACATGTCATACATCTACATGTATCTTTTCTTGCACAGCTAAGAATGTTGCCATTATATAGATGATATAGTTTCATAGTTTTAATAAGAAAAAAATAGATCCTCTCTCTCTCTCTCTCTCTCTCTCTCTCTCTCTCTCTCTCTCTCTCATGAATTTTCTAGTGCAAAAAATTGAAGCCCGGAGTCAGAAAGGAATAAGCACGTTAAAATCCCCTTACGGCATCACAGACGCCAGTTACAGCATATATTTTATTATGAACTTTTCTACGACTACATATGGTACCAAAACAATACAGTCAGAAAGTAAAAAGGAGGTCCCACTTTATGACCGCCATTGGTCAACATTTTTTTTAAATTATGTATTGTTTAGATAATATTAGAAAATAAATGTCAATAAGTAAGAAAGAGAGAGAGAGAGAGAGAGAGAGAGAGAGAGAGAGAGAGAGAGGCGACAATTTTTATATCGCATCCTTTATTAGTCCGAGGTCGCTGTATATTAGCCCGTAAGCTTGACAGCTCCCCGGGCTCATATAAGCGACCGAGTGTTAACAAATGATATATAAAAAGTGTCAGGTAATGGTTTTTAACAAATCACTTCGTGTCCATATATTTTGTGTCTAATAAACTTCCCTAAATTTTTTGTGCCAGCTGTTTGTATACCACGTTGACCTTGGCGTAACTATTTGATGTCATACTCGGAGATTGTGGTTGAACGACGCACAGCGATCTCTATGTCATATTAACCGATGCACTTTAATGTAAAAAGAATGCTTTGGTTGGGCTTCAATTAAAAACATTCTCGTTGTTTTACATGTAAGTAATTTGTATCAAACGATTATTTTCTAATACGAATTTACCTTTTAATACGTATATTCAAAGGACATGGAATAAGCACGTTAAAATCCCCTTACGGCATCACAACCGCCAGTTCCAGCATATATTGTATTATGAACTTTTCTATGACTACATATGATACCAATACAATACACTCAGAAAGTGATATACATGTACGTGTAATATCTCTCTCTCTCTCTCTCTCTCTCTCTCTCTCTCTCTCTCTCTCTCTCTCTCTCTCTCTCTGTTTAAAATGTAAAATGCATTCTGCAGTATATGTTATTTTGTAAAATTAAAACCCACTATTTGCAATGTATTTTTAAATATTTTAATCAAAAGAAATCAACATAAGAGCTAGAAACTCGCACGCTTTCTTCAAAATGTACCGGAGTAGTCAAGCGCGCAGTCATGATTCATGGACATGTGTACACGAACAAGCATGAATATATTTTGTGGATTCAGTGTTTGATTGACTGTTTTTTAGTAGGTTAAAGACAGCTCATGAGAAAATTAACAGCCCGATCATTTAAACGAGGGCTTGTCGTATATCATCAATAAGGAATGATAATGTACCTTGCTGGTTGGGGGGGGGGGGGGTATTTTCCAATGACTGGTAGAATAAACATATTGACTTGCACTTTTTTGATAATAAGATTCAACATGTAAAATTCAGAACGTTCACCTGATAGCTAGGGACATTATCTTAATGTTGTGATCGTAACATTTGATAACAATAGACGTTAATAAATAAAACATACTAATTATAAATTTAACGACCTGTTGCATTCTTTTGTCAAGTTGTATCTATGCATAATGTTAAATAAATGCTATATACAGGATAATTAAAATAAATATTGAAGAAAAAAAATATACTGAAGATTTAAATATCTGATTTTGTTTCTCAAATTAATAGTACAGTGGGGTACAGTGCTGGTCAGTGGCGTACAGTGGGTACATTGGAAGTCAGTAGGACTGTACAGTGGTGTACAGTGGGATACAGTGTTGTTCAGTAGAAATGTACAGTGGGGTACAGAGGGGTACGGAGGAAGGCAGTGAAATGTACAGTGAGGTACAGTCAATGTACAGAGGATGTCAGACAATGTCAGTCAATTTTTGGGTATATCAGTGGATTTTGAATTCAGTAGTGTCACTGTTCGATAGAGACGCATTAATGACTTCAGAATATAAAATTTGTTTTAAAATCGATCCACGCATTCTCGAGATTTTCTGAATTTTTTTAGAAGTCCTGAAGCGAGAGTCCGCGTATCTCAGTGATGTGAGAGTGGTGGACATGTGCCCAGGCGACCTGGGTTCAGTCCCTAAGTGCCGAATGTTTTTTCTTTCTAAAGTGTGTTTTAAATCACGATTTTATCTTTAAAATGATAAATTTTTATATTTCATTTTTGAACTTTATCAGAAATTTTAATAATAACGCTTTTTGTCCAGCACAAAAAGAGCTCATTTCAAAATACCTTTGATTTTTCCAAATTAAAAAAAAACCTTTTTTTCCAACTTTTTCTGTTTTTAATCTTGATGTATATCTTAAGTGATGAATGCAGTTTTGAAATGTATTCAGATAATCAAATGGATGACCCTTTGCTGCTCTCAACAAGTTTAAATTTATTTTTTTCTGTCCCTTTTTCTCAAAAACGATTCAGTCGATTTTATAGAAATTTTTAGATCCTATTTACGACAAAATTTGTAAAATAAATGACACGAGATTTTTGTGATCACCATTTCCGGTTCCGAGATATCGAAGATTTTATGTTTATGCTTGTTCACTATTTTATTTCAAAAGTTTTAAAGATAGGACTTTCAAATTTTTAGAGATGGTATAGAGTGACCTTTGCATATCCGAACGTCCGCCGTCACTTCCGGTCGTCACCGGAAGGAAATCTTAATTTTTCATTTATTTATATTTGAATTTTTTATTCAATACAGACACATTAATAACTATGAAATATGAAATTTGGTTTAAAATCGATCAACTCATTCTCGAAATTTTATGCTCCAAAGTTCTGAAGCGACAGTCGTTAGAGTGTTGGTTTAGTCTCCGAATGCCAACTATGTTTTCTTTAATTGTGTTAATATTTAGGATTTAATATTTGAAATGATAGATTTTTCTTATTTTCAAATTAATTTTATAAAAAATCTCAATAATAGCGACTTTTTAAAGTATAGTTTAAGTATAATTATATGTCTATTGAAATTGTAACAGAGGTTTAAATGGAATTTGATGACGTGTTTATAAATGCTAGAAAAGAACAGCTTTCTCTATTGTCTACTTTGTGGTGCACTTTAACGAAAGACCTTTCGTTACTCGCATCTAGCGTCTAGTTATTATTTTTTCCCCACAAATTTTGTGCACGCGATTTCTCATAAACTATCCAACAGATGTCAACTATTTTATTTTGTTTTTATTATTTTTGCCGTCGTCACCTCCAGTATTTATCTATTGATAATTTTGTAGATTTTACGACCCATTTTGTGCACACTTGATCTTGAAAACTATCAGAGATACAAATATGAAATCAAGTTTTGTTTATTGTTTTTGTTTAACACCAGTGCAACCATTCTTAAGAGCTCGCTATTACTCGAAAAATTGAGTACACATTTTTGAAATCCCCCTTTTTTGTACACACGTTTTTTCAGAAATGGCACATTAGATTTTCTTAAAATTTGCCGGTATGATAAAAAAAATGATATTTTGAGTATTTTTTTTCATTTTATTCAAAATTCATTCCCCATCGTCAGTTTCCTGTCCCGCGACAAAAAGCTTGTGGCATCGAGATCTCAAAAACGATTAGGACTTGAGCATTCAGACTTTGCAGGATTATAGACCAATAGTTGTAGATGTCTTTAAGCTATTTTGTTTAGTTCGTCATAGCTTTCGGTCGTCACTGGAAGCACTTCAACACTTTTTAGGGGCATTTCATATATTTCATATGGAATTAAAGTATAATTTATAATCCTTACATATATCATCTATCCGATGTTAAATAAACAAAACAATTCGACTTCCGGTGAGATATGTCAAATCTCTAAGATAGCCTTTGTAAATAAATGTTTTACCCACCTGATCTCAGAAAGTGCAAGAGATCAATACTACCATAGATGATAGACATTTGATAGAAAATGCGTTTAACAGCTTTCATTTTGTCAACCATCACTTCCGGTCCTCAACGGAAGGGTTTAAACAAATCAAGTTGGTTGAATGTTTAACTGTTTTTCTTTGACAGTTTTGGTAAAATTGATAAGCAATAAAGTACAGTTGTCTAATGTTCAAGAAATACTTACTTTCATTTTCACTGAGCATTTCCGTGTGTCCGTTTTCTGTCAAGAGACAAAAAACATTGACTTCACGAGATCTCAAAAACAGTAACGACTTGAACAACCAAACTTTGTGGGATGATACATGTAGCCATAAATTTGTATCTGTGTTAATATTATTTTGATTCGTCGTCAATTCCGGTCGTCAACGGAAGCACTTAAAAATCATAATTTACCTTATTTTATGTATTTTACATGGAATGAATATATCAGTATAAAATCGTATATATGTTAACTGTACCTGTACAATTGATATATAAGCAAACATATTCTACTTCCGGTAAGAATTATAAAATATCTTAGGTTGGTTTCCTTTTAACAAAATTGATACCATCGAGATTTTAGTCACTGTAAGTGATTGAGACACGAAGTTTTTATGAATGATAAACAATTGATTGGAGATGTGTTGAACAGGTTTTATTTTGTCAATCGTCACTCCTGGTACTCACCGGAAGAGTTCAAACAATTCATGTTTTAACACGTTTAATTGACTTTCTTGGGTGTTTCATCTCGACTGGTAAACAGTTATGTACACTAGGCAAATGAACAAGAAATACCATCTTTTATTTTCATTAATCACTTCTGTTCGTCTTTTTACGGTCCGGAGACAAAAAATCTAGTTTCAACAAAATATCAGATTTGGCAGAGAGTATCTTTATTTCATCGAATCAAATCGGACGAAAGACCTAGTTGTTACTTGTGACGAGATCTAGTTATTAACAAATAATTGTTCAGTTAAAAGTTATATTAAAAAGTATTTAGAGCCCCTTTGGTTCCTAATTTGAGAGGCTAGTCCCTTTTTCATAATATCAAATAAAAAGTCTTAATTGAACAAGGATTCTGTTCCACTAAGGTTAAGGAATTGTTGACTGATTTATAGATATCTGAACATCAGTATTTTTAGGGGCCGACTCTTTAATTCCCTACCGGGGCCATAAACTCAAAAGTTTTAAGGTAGCATATTGTTAAGAACATCACTTTTAGCAACTTTCGTTCAACATTGCTTTTAAAAAAAAATTCTGCTTTTCTAGATAGTAATAGTCAATGTTTTGGACTTTTTACCCCTTGGAACCCATATTTTCGTATCATGTGATTAAAGTAGGGTAATTTAAAGATAAACAGCTGTACAATAAATGTTTGTTCTCCTCTATTTAACAGGAATGTAATATTATTCATTATTCGCATTTCAGTGTGCAATGATGGATGTTTGAAGGAGCATCTTTAATTAGGACAGCAAATATTCCACTTGAAGCAACGAACCACTCCATTATCGATAATTTTTGCTGTCCTAATTAAAGATAATCCTTCAAACATTCATCATTGCACACTGAAATGCGAATAATAAATAATAATGGGTTTTCTTTCCAATTTAAATGATCAATGCTCTTTGAAATCATTTTAAAAGCTTTAAATTTTGCTAATTTTATAGGACTGTGTAGTATACATGTATAAATGAAAAAAAATATACTATTGCAAATATACAAAACCAATTGCAAAATAATGCAGATTAGTCACTTTGTTTTAAATCATTCAAATACTTTAAAAAGCAACTGTGTATTTTACAAAAAAGATTACAATATGGACATAAAAATTAAATTCTATTAAGTAAGACTTTTTTTAGCATTTAAAGGTATGCAACATAAACGCATGCTTTAAATACGTTCTGCTATTCATTAGCAGAAAAGAGATGGTTATACAGAATAAAAAGCAAGAAGGTTGAAACCTAAAACTTCTAGTGAATTAATTTAATGTTCTTAATTTTGTTTTCTTGTTTTCTTCCACTGCTTGTTTTTAATGCTCAGTGGGGTTATACAATGCCAGAATCTGAATAAATGTTCTTGCGATTATCAAATTTTGAGCTGATGATGTCACTTCCAGTTTGAGATTTTGAAGACTTTGTGAGCCTTTAAAGGCCATTTTCTCCAAAATTAATCGTAATAGAAACATGTAACTTTCAAGGATGATCCTCCGTACTGGCATTGTGGAAAATGTGCAATGCGCTGAAGGTCGCTAAAAGTTGAAAATTAGCACCTACATTTTTGGCAAAATTTTTAACACGTTTTGTAAAAAATATCTGTTAACCTGTTAATAATTTGTTCAACATGTAATGCGAGAGTTGGTAAGAATTACACGAGCTTTCATTTTATATCAAACACACATTTATTGTACAGCTGTTTATCTTTAAATTACCCTACTTTAATCACATGGTACGTAAATATGGGTTCCAAGGGGTAAAAAGTCCAAAACATTGACCATTACTATCTAGAAAAGCAGATTTTTTTTAAAGCAATGTTGAACGAAAGTTGCTAAAAGTGATGTTCTTAACAATACGCTACCTTAAAACTTTTGAGTTTATGGCCCCGGTAGGAAATTAAAGAGTCGGCCCCTAAATATACTGATGTTCAGATATCTATAAATCTTTCAACACTTCCTTAACCTGTGTTGAACAAAATCCTTGTACAATTAAGACTTTTTTATTTGATATTATGAAAAAGGGACTATCCCCTCAAATTAGGAACCAAAGGGGCTCTAAATACGTTTTGATATAACTTTTAACTGAACAATTATTTGTTAATAACTAGATCTCGTTACAAGTAACAACTAGGTCTAAATTCCGACTTGATTCGAAAAAATAACGATACTCTCTGCCAAATCTGATATTTTGTTGAAACTAGGTTTTTTTGTCTCAGGACCGTAAAGAGAAGAACAGAAGTGATTAATGAAAATAAAAGATGGTAATTCTTGTACATTTGCCTAGTGTACACGTACATAACTGTTTACCAGTCGAGATGAAACACCCAAGAAAGTCAATTAAACGTGTAAAAAAAAGAATTGTGTGAGCTCTGCCGGTGAGTACCAGGAGTGACGGTTGACAAAATAAAACCTGTTCAACACATCTTCAATCAATTGTTTATCATTCATAAAAACATCGTGTCTCAATCACTTACAGTGACTAAAATCTCGCTGGTATCAATTTTGTTAAAAAGAAACTAACCTAAGATATTTTATATATCTTACCGGAAGTAGAATATGTTTGCTTATATATCAATTGTACAGGTACAGTTAACATATATACGATTTTATACTGATATATTCATTCCATGTAAAATACATAACATAAGGTAAATTATGATTTTTAAGTGCTTCCTTTGACGACCGGAAGCGACGACGAATCAAAATAATATTAACACAGATACAAACATCCCACAAAGTTTGGTTGTTCAAGTCGTCACCATTTTTGAGATCTCGTGAAGTCAATGTTTTTTGTCTCTGGACAGAAAACGGACAAACGGAAATGCTCTGTGAAAATGAAAGTAAGTATTTCTTGAACATTAGACAACTGTACTTTATTGTTTATCAATTTTACCAAAACTGTCAAAGAAAAACAGTTAAACATTCAACCAACTTGATTTGTTTAAACCCTTCCGTTGAGGACCGGAAGTGATGGTTGACAAAATGGAAGCAGTTAAACACATTTTCTATTAAATGTCTATCATCTATGGTAGTATTGATCTCTTGCACTTTCTGAGATCAGGTGGGTAAAACATTTATTTACAAAGGCTATTTTAGAGATTTGACATATCTCACCGGAAGTCGAATTGTTTTGTTTATTTAACATCGGATAGATGATATATGTAAGGATTATAACTTATACTTAAATTCTATATGAAATAAATTAAATGCCCTCAAACAGTGGTGAAGTGCTTCCGGTGAAGACCGAAAGTTATGACGAACAAAACAAAATATTTATAGCTTAAAAATATCTACAACTATTGGTCTATAATCCTGCAAAGTCTGAATGCTCAAGTCCTAATCGTTTTTTAAATCTCGATGTCACAAGCTTTTTGTCGCGGGACAGGAAACTGGCGATGGGGAATGAATTTTGAAAAAAATGAAAAAAAAATACTCAAAATATTATTTTTTATCATACCGGCAAATTTTAAGAAAATCTAATGTGCCATTTCTGAGAAATCGTGTGTACAAAAAAAGGGGGATTCAAAAATGTGTACCCAATTTTTGAGTAATAGCGAGCTCTGAAGAATGGTTGCACTAGTGTTAAACAAAAACAATAAACAAAACTTGATTTTATGTTTGTATCTCTGATAGTTTTTTAGATCAAGTGTGCACAAAATGGGTCGTACAGTTTACGAAATTAGCATTAAATCAATACAGGAGGTGACAACGGCAGAAATATTAAAAACAAAATAAAAAAGTTGAAATCGGTTAGATAGTTTATGAGAAATCGCGTGCACAAAATTTGTGGAAAAAAAATAATAACTAGACGCTAGATGCTATCAACGAAAGGTCTTTCGTTAAAGTGCACCATAAAGTAGACAATAGAGAAAGCTGTTCTTTTCTTGCATTTATAAACACGTCATCAAATTCCATTTAAACCTCTGTTACAATTTCAATAGACATATAATTATACTTAAACGATACTTTAAAAAGTTGCTATTTTTGAGATTGTTTTATAAAATTAAATTGAAAATAAGAAAAATCTATCATTTCAAATATGAAATCCTAAATATTAACACAATTAAGAAAGAAAACATATTCGGCATTCGGGGACTAAACCAACATTTTAACGACTGGGCTACGCGGACTGTCGCTTCAGGACTTTGGAGCCCAAAATTTCGAGAATGAGTTGATCGATTTTAAACCAAATAACATATTCTGAAGTTATAAATCTGTCTCTATGGAATAAAAAATTCAAGTATAAAAAAATGAAAAATTAAGATTTCCTTCCGGTGACGACCGGAAGTGACGGTGGACGTTCGGATATGCAAAGGTCACTCTCTACCATCTCTAAAAATTTGAAAGTTCTATCTTTAAAACTGTTGAAGAAAAATTGTGAACAAGCATAAACATAAAATCTCGGGACCGGAAATGATGACCACAAAAACCTCGTTTCATTTTATTTTTACAAATGTTGTCGTAAATAAGATCTGAAAATTTCAATAAAATCGACTGAATCGTTTTTGAGAAAAAGGGACAGAAAATAATTACTTTAAACTTGTTGAGAGGAACAAAGGGTCATCCATTTGATTATCTGAATACATTTCAAAAATGTATTCATCACCTTAAAGAACACCCAAAAATAAGTAAAAACATAAAAAGTTGGGAAAAAATATATATTTTTTTATTTGAAAAAATCAAAGGTATTTTGAAACGAGCTCTTTGTGTGCTGGACGAAAGCGCTATTATTAAAATTTCTGATAAAGTTAAAACCTGAAAAATAAAAATTTATCATTTTAAAGATAAAATCGTGATTCAAAACACACTTTAGAAAGAAAAAACATTCAGCACTTAGGGACTGATCCCGGGTCGCCTGGGCACATGTCCACCACTCTCACATCACTGAGATACGCGGACTACCGCTTCAGGACTTCTAAAAAAATTCAGAAAATCTCGAGAATGCGTGAATCGATTTTAAAACAAATTGTATATTCTGAAGTCATTAATGCGTCTCTATCGAACAGTGACACTACTGAATTCAAATCCACTGATTGTCTGACATCTACTGTACATTGACTGTACCTCACTGTACATTTCACTGACTTCCACTGTACCCCTCTGTACCCCACTGTACATATCTACTGAACAACACTGTATCCCACTGTACAGTCCTACTGACTTCCAATGTACCCAACTGTACACCACTGTACAGGGCACTGACCAGCCCTGTACCCCACTGTACTATTAATTTGAAGAAAAAAAATCAGATTTTTAAATATTCAGTATTTTTTTTTCTTTAATATGTATTTTAATTATGCTGTATATAGCATTTATTTAACATTATGCATAGATACAACTTGACAGAAGAATGCAACATGTCGTTAACTTTATAATTAGTATGTTTTATTTATTAACGTCTATTGTTATTAAATGTTACGATCACAATATTATGATAATGTCCCTAGCTATCAGTTGAAAGTTCTGAATTTTACATGTTGAATCTTATTATTAAAAAAAGTGCATGTCAATATGTTTATTCTGCCAGTCATTGGAAAATAACCCCATTCCCCAACCAGCATTATCATTCCTTATTGATGATATACGACAAGCCCTCGTTTAAATGATCAGGCTGTTAACTCTCTGTGTCTCATGAGCTGTCTTAACCTCCTGAAAAACAGTCAATTAAACACTGAATCCACAAAATATATTCATGCTTGTTCGTGTACACATGTCCATGAATCATGACTGCGCGCTTGACTACTCCGGTACATTTTGAAGAAAGCGAGTTTCTCGCTTATATGTTGATTTCTTTTGATTAAAATATTCAAAAATACATTGCAAATGTTGGGTTTTAATTTTACAAAATAACATATACTGCAGAATGCATTTTACATTTTAAACAGAGAGAGAGAGAGAGAGAGAGAGAGAGAGAGAGAGAGAGAGAGATTACACGTACATGTATATCACTTTCTGACTGTATTGCATTGGTATCATATGTAGTCGTAGAAAAGTTCATAATAAAATCTATGCTGGAACTGGCGGTTGTGATGCTGTAAGGGGATTTTAACGTGCTTATTCCATGTCCTTTGAATATAAGCATTGAAAGGTAAATTCGTATTAGAAAATAATCGTTCGTTACATATTACTTACATGTAAAACAACGAGAATTTTTATTAATAGAAGCACAACTAAAGCATTCTTTTTACATCAAAGCGCATCGGTTAATATGACATAGAGATCGCTGTGTGTCGTGCAACCACAATCTCCGAGTATGACATCAAATAGTTACGCCAGGGTCAACGTGGTATACAAACAGCTGGCGCAAAAAATTTAGGGAAGTTTATTAGACACAAAATATATGGACACGAAGTGATTTGTTAAAAACCATTACCTGACACTTTTTATATATCCTTTGTTAACCCTTGGTCGCTTATATGAGCCCGGGGAGTTGTCAAGCTCTCGGGCTAATATACAGCGACCTCGGACTAATAAAGGATGCGATATTAAAATTGTCGCCCCTCTCACTCTCTCTCTCTTTTCTCTCTTTCTATATATATATATATATATATATATATATATATATATATATATATATATATATATATATATATATATATATATATTACTTATTGACATTTATTTTTTAAAATTTTCTAAACAATATATAATTTAAAACAGATTTTGACCAATGGCGGTCATAAAGTGGGACCTCTTTTTTTCACTACGCAATATTGCTTGTCGAAAACGTACTGAAAAGCCATCTTTTAATCTGTTTATCGAGAAGAATCATATTCAAAACTAATAGGAAGCAAATCTTTTAACATTCTGCTCATTATAGAGTTTGTGTTTTTTTTTTTTTATCGTGATTATGATAAGAAAAGCTTTATATCTATATCTATATATAGTATCTATATCATATTTTGCATAGTGTTATAGTAAAGCAGGTAGTACTTTAATAGGGAAAAAAAAATATCTTATGCATTTTAATCAAACTATTCTTATCTTCTATTACTTGCCAGGTATAAAAATAAAATCGTGTAATTTTCATCGAATGAAAACAAATTCATCGAGCTTAAAAATCATAACTAAATTGTATAATTTTTATTTCTTAAATGACCCCTTGAATATAAGCATTGAAAGGTAAATTCGTATTAGAAAATACTCGTTCGCTTAAATTACATTTACATTGATACAATACACAATTTTTTATACAACTGCAATATGGATAGTGAATAAAAACAGTATGCTTCATACGGTTTGAGGCGACAATAATCATGTTTAGAATATTTAAAACCCCATGTTGAAATGAAATAAAATACAATTGCAATTTCAAATATCTAAGCACAATCACAAAAGTCCCAACTGCAAGCTCTGTTGTTCTGGGCAAAGAAAACACGACATTCTTTGTAGCAGTATACTTCAAGATCTCCTACTGTATAAGTGATAGGCACATTGACATTTTTTTCAGATGATAATTTTTCATTAGGGTAACATGAAACATGGCGTAAACCTAATCTGCTGCTGATGCTTTCAATCGATTTGTAATGCTCTAATGTTCGATCAGGTTGCAAATACTGTTGAGATGAAACTGAATGGTGTTCAGGTTTTGATTGTTTTGTTGAATAGCAAGGGAAAAGTGCCCAGAGTATTAAAGGCAAAACGAATGCCGCATGGAATAACCCAAACACAATTACCAAAAACATTACCTTCCCAAAAGACTGGAATATATAACTCTTTGAAAACCCAAGCATTGATATGCCCAAGAGAGAGGAAATTGCAGCGTTTAGAATTGGACCCCCGACCAAATCGAATGATTTTTTGAGAGCATCGTCACGTTTTTCAGTTTTGACTGCTAGAAAAGCGTGACAAATGTGGACACTGAAATCAACAGAAAACCCAATAGACATAACTAAGTGAATCATAGTGATCGAACTTAAAGTAAGACCCCAGTAATACATAAACCCGAATATGCCTAAAAGGATGCTAACCAGTGTCGTGGTTACGACAAATACCATGAATGGATACGGCATGAATACTATTGTCACAACAAACATCACTCCTAGTGCAACTCCAACAGTCTGAAGTGTACTTGGCCATATTTGAACGTACTGCTCATAAAATATGAAAGCTGGTGCATAAAAAAAACAAGAAAGACCCGCATTGCTGCTTAATGAGCGTAAATGCAACATCAGTGATCCCTGTGCATTAGTCGACTTGATATTTTCGGTTTTTAAATAAAATTTTGCTGACACAATGCGAGAAAAATCCTTATTAAAAATTATATCGTTTGAAAACATAGGCCATTTTTTAAAAAGGAGATTTAAACCTTTTACAAATTTTTCCTCGGAACTTGCGTTGTAATTTGTTGTATTTTTGTATGATTCCAGCCAATTTATTTCGAATGTTGGGTCAATATATTGGTTTTGTTTAGCCTTTTCTAAAACAGACGTTATGATATTTTGCGTGACTGGAGACGAGTAATTAAGATCTCCTTTAATACATAATGCAATGATTGGCTCTGATTTGAAAAAATGTTCATCCCAGTGACTGTGTTTGTGGAAATACGAGTCCTCAGACACCAAGTTGTATAACATAAGGCCTTGTTCTTGATGAATTGCACCAAAAATGGAAAAACCTGTATAAGCCATCGACATTAATAAAATAAACACTTTTCCTAAAAAAGGTTCCAGGAAGCCGTAGATGATAAACCATTTAGGATATTTCTCCAGATCACTTTCAACATCATCTCTTTTGTTTGGAATAAAACCAGAGAAAAGACACTGGTGTATTCTCGAATTGTATTTATCATCTTTAACTTTTACGCAGCATAGAAAATGTCTTTTCTGTTCAGTCCTCTTCTCATTCAAACATATTGCAGGGCAGAAAACGAACAACTGGTTTAGATAACAAAAGAAAACTGCAACACCTATTAATAAAAATAAAATAGTTTTACAAAATAATGAAACAATCCTTGTTGAAATGAACTGAAAATTAAAGCTGACTTGAATTTATAAATACGCATTGTTTCCCTTTTTATTGACAGGTAAGATACATGTAAGACATTTCTAAAAACATAGTCGAATTTCTCGATTAAGCACTATATAACTAGATACCTGTATATATGCAAAATAATCTAATGCTGACAAAGACAGACGTTGCTCCTACAGTGAATGCAAGCAAGTCAGTTAATGATGTAATTGTTATGGCCACTCCGCTTTTTTTCATCATAAATTTTATCCTGTCTTCTATTGAAGCGGTCGTTAAAGATGGGGCCTCCGCAATTCCAGACATGAGTATAAACATGTCGTCGATACCAATACCTGTCGAATACAAATAAATATTCATTTCACTTAAATATTGTCTTAAAAAAAACAATATTTTGACATTCTATATTTAATCACGGGAAAAGTAATCCCGGTACCTATATTCAATTTGACATCATTTTAAAGAGTAGCTCAAGAGCTTATGTAAAGCCGTTCTTGAAGAGACTTTGGGCATTCTAGATATATTTCATTAGTCAAAAATGAACAAAACTCCGATATTTTTTACTTTTATCCTTCATATTTCATAGAAAATGGTTGTTTAAAACATGATTTTGCATTGCGTGTACCAAAAATCTAAGCCCCGGTACATCCTATGAAACAAAATTATTGTTATTAAGCATCATTACAAGAATTTATATCCTGAATTTCATAAACCTGTAGGCACCTTTCATTTACTAGATCTTGACCCTAAACTCCATACAGCTTAAATTGTTATACTGACAACGAGTCATTATGAAATCTGAATAAACTTTAACATTTTGACAAAGGATGTGAATAGATGTAAAATGAAATTCTTTTATCGTATTTTTAAAAGATTACGAGACAGACTTAATCAGTTAATCATGCAGCCATCTTGGACTTTCGCCTTGACCCGTTTAATTACAATCCTGTGTTTGTTTGTCAAAGAATGCATACTATTTTGATTTTTATTGGTTGATTGATATTAATGAATAATCGGGCAACATCATTAGTAATTTTATGGCATATATGAGGAATAGTCCCCCGTTACCTTTTGCGAAATATTATCAATATTATTAATCAGTTAATAATGTCACGGAAATGTCAATCGAAAGAATGACAATATTAACAAAATATATTTCTTATAACAATAGTGCTTTGTCATTTTGCAACATATGCTGTGCATTTATATGCCAATTGTGTTACACATTTGACTAAATTCATGTAGCAGACAATTTTCCGGCATTTTTGGTCGATACAATACGGGTTTAAACTCAACCAACAGTATATTTAGTCATCCAGGGTTGATAAGGAAATAAAACAACAAAAAAATTTCAGATATCGAAAAAAACAATGCAAGAAAAAACAAACAGTTTTCATACGATATTACTGTTTCTCATATAGCGGCGTTGACGCCGTGACGTAACAGTTCATCTCGCGCCAAATCGGCTTGATTCAAAACTCGTTCATGTGTGAAATCGGGTTTTCCCCAAATATCTCAAAAACTACTTATGCAATCGCTGTAAAATTTTCAGGATGATATTTAAACACATAGATCTTCACTATATCAAAAATTAAACGGCACTGCTAGTACCCTTTACATGTTCACATAATTCGTGGTAATAATATTTTGATTATTTTAAGAAATGTTTTAAACAAATTGTACATACTGGACTGCACATTACTTTAAATGATTCTCATGTGAGAGAGAGAGAGAGAGAGAGAGAGAGAGAGAGAGAGAGAGAGAGAGAGAGAACTTGTGTGTTTAGTATAATATTCAAATCAAAGTTTTATGACTAAACTTTATTATTTCGCTATAGGTTTCTATAATCGGTCACTTCAGTAGGATTTTATATCAGAACTCCACGTGCTCCGCCTGTCAATTAGTTTATGTATAACAGTACGGATCACGCCATGCTCTGCATGCTACTTAGCTCCTCCTAGATAGCTAGAAGAAAACGTTTCAGTTTTCTGTTTTCGTAAATCCATATTAACAGAGTGTTTCTATTTGAAATTATGCAATAATAATTTTCTTCCGTCTTCATGATTATAACTCATATACTGGCGATCAGTCTCTTTCCCTTGCTGTCGTGTGTTGTTGTTGTTGTTTTTTTTGTTCGCCTTGTTTTGTTTTGTTTTTTGTTTTTAGATAAATTCATATTATATTTATCACTTTTAATATTCATTTGTTGAATACCGGGTATTTTTCCATGTCTTGTTTACAAAAAGTATGTGAGTAAAAAAGGTAAGTGAATTATAAACTGGCTACCCAGCATTTGTAAAACGTCAGCTAAATCTCATGAATACAGTGAAGAGCGGACACTTTTCCAACAACATGATAAATATCGCCATTCAAAACTATTGACTTATTGCCAATATGCGGTTTTGTTAATATCGTAAGAAATGTGTTACATGTACATGTGTACTTTAACGGAATAACAAAAACTGATAGTCATATTTTGAGTATACTCGCGATGTTATTTTAGGTAAGAAAAGCGATGACGGGTTACATATAGGTGTGATCTGTGTATAGGAACACGTACACAAAAGCATAGAAGTAATATTTCAATGAATAAAAATCCGATGATGAAAATATTTCTCAAGATGAATATGCATTGATTAATTAAGATTTTAAGTATGTTTCAATACACAAGAAACTAAATTCCATAGTTGTTAGCAAGCAAGCAGAACCTTGCAAAGTTATTATAGATAAAAAAAACAACTAAATTATGTGTGACATTTTTTCAAATATTGATTTGTTGTATAATTTAACTAGTGCTATAATAGAATAATGACCTCTATCCATTCTTATGATCTCCGACACATAACTTATCAAGCTAAATATATACATGTAATAATCAGGCCAACACATGTATGTTACGCGAGTATTTAATTTAATCAACTACGCATAGTTTACGTTTAATATAAGGCGCTGTCCTGACTATAAATCGCTTCATTCCTATTTCAAGTAGCAAAGAACGGAAAAGGTATAAATTGAATATTAAGTCCTCATATAATCATAAAACGGGAAATTAATCATATTTTTCTTTCGATTTTTACGTAAAATAAAATAAGCATAGTAGTATAATTACCGACGACCAGGAATGGCATTACACCAACAATGCTTGTAAATTCCACCCCGATTATACTAACAAATCCAATGGCTGATCCAATAGCAAGAACAGGTGCAAGTATTCCAGCAAATCCAAGCATAAGTCTATTTCCAATGTTGTTGCATTTTATAAACGATGATGCACAAGCAAACGAAGCGTAAGTCAGCATTAAAGTAAATGTCAGGGAAAAAAACTGAATGTCTCCATTTGTATTCTTTTCAAGTTCTTTGCCTAGAGAGTCTGAAGTTGAATATGAAATTTCTGTATAATTGGTCTTTAATGTTTCAATTTGTGTGAGAAAATCTAATTCCCATTTCACCGACGAAGACTTATTTTGTAGATAGAAACGAAGTTTAACTCCTGTTGTTGATACCAGAATCCCATTCATTGATTTTGAGTTAGCTAGTATCGACGAGAGGAGCGACTGATTGTAATTTGGATAAGTGATTTTGTCTAAAAGAAAGTCATTCTCAAATTGTAATGAAAGGACCACATCGCCGAAGACACTGCACTTTCCAAGTTGAACTGCGCACAAATCTTTAAAGTTTTTTAGAGTTCCGTTTTCGGAAATGATTACTGCTTCCTTGATGAACCTGGCTATTTCTCTAAATTCTTCAAAATACTCCTTGGACTTGATGTTTGTTCTGTTTTTTGATAAAATGATGACTTCAGCATACTTACCGAAATCCGAAAGTTGATAGGGGAGAAAATCTTTAATAGTTGGGTCCGGGTAGTTGTGTCTTAGAAACGAACGGTCTTGAAATGATTGGCTATTTTGAGGGGTGTACAGAACTTCAACATCGTTTTCGCTTTTTATAAGAATAAAGCCCGACATCAGCGCTCCGTTGATTACAATACATAAACTCATTATTAGGATGGGATAGCCACTAATGGCAATTCCTAATCGTTCAAAACAGTTTTCAAAAAATATTTCATATTTTTCAACACAATTTCTAAATTTGTTTTTCCTCTCGTGTTCATGTTCATTCAATTCCATCTTGTCGTTTTATTATTGAAGTTTACCTGAAGCTAGAAAAATAAAATTGAGTATATTTTTCTATCGACTAACATTAAATTCCATAATCACAGAAAGGGCCAATGTTGCATCTTTAAAGGTCAGCCAAAATCTAAATGTCTGTTGTAAAGTTAGTTAGAGGATGCAGCTCATTATTCTTATTTACGTAAAGAAGATTCACGCAGTTTTATGTTAACTATTAAGAAATTTACTGGTCAAAGTCATGTTGTTCATTGATTTCCCTTCTTTGATAGTGCTAGTTGTTAATAAACATAACAAACATCCTTTAGAATTTGTAAGAAATTGTTTCAAACCTTGTATCCTCTATCTCGCCCATAATGTAACGTCAAAATCATCTTGGTTAATTATTAGAAATAGTGCCTACCTTAGCAAAGCATTTTTAACATCAAAAGTGAAATATGATTTGAAAAAATAACCACATAAGATCGTGACCATGTGCCTTTCAACTTTTGTGTATTAAATTCATAAAATAAGGATGTATTAAAGTACAATTTACTCTTCGTCAGCACCATTTGAAGCACATCTATAATGATAATAAACGTCTAATTAATGATAATTATTGTTTAAAAAAACAGAAGGCTTGACTATCTTTTTCTCTTATGTATTACAAAGAAATAAAACTTACCTTTTAATCATTTTTAACAACTGATTATGTAAGGTCTAAACGTAATCTCTTTTTTTCCGACAACAAACTTCTATTTGTTAAAGCTCACAGATCATCAAAAACGTTTCTATTGTACTGTTCTGTTTTTTAACCTCAGCCAGTTATAAAACATGAATAAAGAAATATTCATTTCAGGAATTGGAGGCGGAGTAAGGCATTATCATTGAAAGCCAATCGGATTGCTTTGAATTATGCGTCTTTACAAAACAAAAATAAACTACAGCAAAGCTCGTTCCAAAGCAACAAAGAAGTCTTTGTTGCAGCTTCATTTCGAAATAGGACTGTGATCATGATATGAGACAAGATGTTGTAGACTAGAGTTCGTAATAAATTAAGAAAAAAGGCACAAAAAAACAAGAAGAGAATCTGATTGGGTTATTTTTCGGAGAATACGGAACAAGGTTGATAACATGAAAAAACATGCAATTGCAAACTACTATGACAATATAGATTCTCATCTTAAGGATGCTAGCTTAAACAATCAAAAATTATACTGGAAATTATTGTAAGATTGTTTCCACACTAAACTAACACACGACATCCCACCTATAAGGTATACCATAGACAATGGTAAGGAGGGTTATGCATTTTCAGACACCGATAAGATTGAATTACTTAACAATTACTTTACATCTATTACTTTCTTAGATGACAGCAACCATGACCTTTAACTATACATATAGGGGGATGTAGATATAAAAACTCTTTTTCAGAAATAAAAATACAAGAGTATGAGCTTACAGATATCATATCTATCATTCCAGTTAATAAGGCAGTTGGTCCTTACTGCATCAGTCACAACATGTTAAAATAATGTAAAGATACCATCTCAAAACCACTATGCATATTATTTAACAAATCATTATCACTCAAAACCTTTCCAGAATGTTGGAAATTAGCACATGTTTTTCATTATTTAAGAAGGATGACCCTTCTATCACTTCAAACTATAGGCCAGTTTCTCTTTTGTCTTGTATAAGCAACATTTTTGAAAGAATTATTTTCAAACATGTATACAATCATTTACATTCGCAGAATCTCTTTTACAAATATCAAGCCGGTTTTTTTTACCAGGTCATTCTACAATGTATCAATTATTAGAAATATACCAGTATTGATAAAGGCAAAATTTGTTGTATGGTGATTTGCGATCTTTCAAAAGCGTTTGATCGAGTGTGGCACAAAGGTCTAATTTACAAATCAAATATGTATGGAATTAGTGGAAACATGATGGATTGATTTGACAGATTGACAGAACACAAAAGGTTATGTATAGAAATATTTTTTCTTCCGAGGGTAATGTTAAACAGGTCGAGACCACTATATTTTGTGACGTCGGCATAAATTTGCATACAAAATTAGCCATCTGTTTACTTTTATCGAAAAACCAATCAGGTGAATGAGTTGCAAGGCATTGTGGGCTACTACAAGTTTCAGTGTATACAAAGCGTATTGAAAATATATACCATATACCATCAAGCAGGTTTTTTTTCCAGGTCATTCTACAATGTATCAACTATTAGAAATATACCAGTATTGATAAAGGCAAATTTTGTTGTATGGTGATTTGCGATCTTTCAAAAGCGTTTGATCGAGTGTGGCACAAAGGTCTAATTTACAAATCAAATATGTACGGAATTAGTGGAAACATGATGGATTGATTTGACAGATTGACAGAACACAAAAGGTTATGTATAGAAATATTTTTTCTTCCGAGGGTAATGTTAAACAGGTCGAGACCACTATATTTTGTGACGTCGGCATAACTTTGCATACAAAATTAGCCATCTGTTTACTTTTATCGAAAAACCAATCAGGTGAATGAGTTGCAAGGCATTGTGGGCTACTACAAGTTTCAATGTATACAAAGCGTATTGAAAATATATACCATTTTGAATTGTCCTTTGGAAACTCATTTTGAATGATGTTTCAGAATTTTCGAAATTAATATGGACAGTTATGTCTGAACTTCAAGTTTTATGCTCACATTTAAAAAATTTTGCATATGGGGATTTATATCAACCTATTTAAATACCCCCATTGTCACTGTTTTAAAGAGAGGTACGTCCTATAGAATAAGAAGCAGCGAGTACCGTTTTTTCACGTGATATCCCATATTTAAGGCAACATTATTAGAATGCGCGTTGATATTTTCTTCAGGGACATTCATCAGAATGCGTAACGGACAAAATAATATATGCTGCACAGCTTGCGCTTCTGCGTTTGTATATTTTTGCATTTCTACTACCGTGGCTATTCACGTATGTTAAAAATGTACAGTTACCTGTATTTATTTCTAGTGCACAATGATAAAGTCACCAGTACACAACTGTGCAGTTTTTTTCTTATCAAAACCTGTTTGTACTTCTATGCGTATGCTTGTCAGTCGTTTGATACTGATAATTTTTGAAGCAACAATTGATAAACTTAAACAACATAATTTTTCAATGTGAGCATGGAACAAAGGTAATGGTACGTAATCTTTCCTTTTTTACCTTCTAAAGTAAAAATCAAGATGTACAAACATTCCGTCAAGCAATTAGATATTGTGAATAAAACAGACAAAAACCACGTGCGTCTGTTGAATCGTAAACACGTTGTAGACCGTCATGCATTGCAACTCATTCACTGGATTGGAGAATCTGTTTGACGAAAATACTGTCACGTGTTAAATAATGCTATCCATATAAGGTAGTGTACCCGACCTGTTAAAGAAGGTGTTTCTCAGGGCTCAGTACTTGGGTCATTATTTTTTTTTTTGGTATGTAAATGATGTGGCTGAAAATATGATATCTGTATGTAGATTATATGCTGATGACAACTCTTTACAACAATGTTCAGATAATATTAATCTTATTGAACAAAATATTAATCATGACCTCAAAATATTAGATGATTGGTAAACAAAAAAATGGTTGTTGAAATTCAATCCACAGAAAACCAAAGCTGTATTTTTTCATTAGAAAAATGTACCTCATTTTCCTAATTCATTTTTTGAAAATTGTCAATTGGAATATGTTACTGAACACAAACATCTTAGTATACAGTTATCTTCAAACTTTGGTTGGTTGATAACATTGTTAAAAAAGTTTACAAAAAACTGGGGTTACTTAAAAAGCTAAAGTTTTCTGTTTCAAGGGATATTCTATCACAAATGTATGTATCTTATTAGACCACAATTGGAATATGCTGCCAAAGTATTGGCTGGTTGCACACAGATGGACATAGAAAAATTGGAAAAGGTTCAATTAAATGCCGCAAGAATAGTAACTGGGCTCACAAGTTTTGCTTCAAGAAACTCAATTTATTTTGAAACAGGTTGGGAACCTTTGGAACACAGAAGAAATAGAGCTAAATTAATAACTATGTACACAATGCACAATATGCATGCAAAACACTGTACCATATACAAGAGACAGTGTTTCAAGTTACACAACTAGAAACTTTCTTGATTATTCTGTTCCAAAATTTAGAATAGAACTATTTAATAAATCATTTATTCCCTAATACTGACAGAAGATGGAATGCCCTAAGTCTTAATACAAGGGAGGCAACCTCCATTAAAATATTTGAAAGATGTTTATACAATGATACGATAGAGCCTCAGAAACATCTTTCATTTGGAAAAATGATTTTTAAACATAACTCATACACGTTTGAGACACAACTGTATTTTAAATTCTGACCTATTCCGCTGTAACTTAATAGCCAGTCCAAACTGTTCGTGTGGCTTATTAGAAGATGCATACCATTTGTTCTTTGTCTGTAAAAAGTATATAAGAGCTCGGAATTCTCTAATGAATAAGCTATTGACATTAAGTTATGTACACATTATAGATGCACATTTACTGTTATGGGGGATGATTCTTTGGATTCCGTGGAAACGCAGTTACACGCCGTGGAAGCTCCGTAAGAACGCATCGGTCGCCGTCAGGACGCCGTGACGACTCCACTTAAAAAAATTCAAATAAAACTGAACACTTTTTCTTAATTTTCCTTGCGATCCTTCGGCGATTCCATGAATTTTACAATGCCGTGAACACGCCGTAGGGACGCAGCTTGGTGTGACAGGGCCTTTAGGAAAATTTGCACATGCCCCGCCCCTTATTTATGAGATTTTATGAGATATTGTAATTCGAAAATTAACAAACATCTACCAAAATGAATATCATTACTATTTTGGGTTTGATTGTATCAAAAAATTAAATAAACTGGAATAAAAACTTCAATTATCCTTTATATCTCGCAAAATTATGAAATTTCTAAGTCGTCTGATTACGTGTCGATGTTGACTACGTCACATCGGCGCTTGCAGATGTGATCAGAATAAACATGTGAGCTTCAGTAACATATCTGGGAATTCAACTCATTAACGACCAGCGTGGACGGACATCGGTAGTGGATTCATTAAACAAGGTAGGATATATATGTACTTCCCCTACATATTGTATTATATTATCAAATACTGTCGGATGAAACATAAACGAAGGGAAATTAAATTCCTCGGCTTCGATTTTGTTTACTTGTTTACATTTGTTTTTCATGTAATATTGTGTTTAAACATTAATTTGGCGACTCGATCAGGCAAAGAAAATGTTCTGCGATTTGTTAATTTTGATTTTAAAGAGTATTGAGGTATATTGTAGCTTTTTACTGGTCTCTTATATCGCAAAATTAGCTCACTGTTCCTCCGTGTTCAAAGAAAATGTAAACAATGGAAAGCACAAACACTCTGCTAGCACTACAAACATTACTACGAGGATCTGGATTGAATATACATTATAGACAAAATTGTAGTTATTGTTTAAGTTAAACGAAATGTGTGATTTCATTTAGCCTTCTTTTAGGAATATTATATGTATGAATAGACAAAATAAAGTGTTGAACTGAATTTCCGCACATCTTGAGAATAAATATTTCATTATGCCTTTTGTAACATTAATAAAAATAATAACTGCCATTAGTATACACAATTATAAAGTAATTTTCCATTTTCATGTTATCTTCAGCACAATAGTTCGCTAATTATAACACATTATTCATTTTCAGGGTTATTAAAGAATAAATGGTCCACTGGAGACACTTTTTGGAATGTTGATAAAAAAGTAGGTACTCTATAAATATTTCTTTTACTCACTAACTTCATGTAAATTTGGTCTGATTTTTAAAAAAAATCAAATGAATATTATTTAACTTATCAATATTTTTTATTGATATCTCTTAAAGTTAAATTTGAAATTTATAAAAATTCATCATTTCAGGCATCGGTTTTCTACGAAAGCCGAGAAGGATCATTCGAGATTCGAGATTCGAAATACGAGATTCGAAATACGAGATTCGAGATTCGAAATTCGAGATTCAATATCTAAATTAACCAATCAAATCAAGGATCTGAAAATATGTATCCTAGCGACATCAAACTGTTCTAAATAAAAACCATACGTACATGCTCTTAGATACAAATAAATGCTATGTTCACTTCTCCCTACCTAACTAAATAATTATTTGTATTTACTTTTACACAGAATATCTAAGTAGACTAGTAATAATGCAGTGTCCTTTGCGGATCTAAGTGATTTTGTTTGCCCTGGTGCATTTCCACCTGATGCGTTTGAACCCTAAGGTATTTCACCACCAGTAATAGTTTAAAACCCGGGTTTATTCACCCCTTTTGTGTAAAAATGCGGTTATGGTAGAGAACTTCATAAGCGTAGCTAATTTTTCTGTAGGGGGTCCTAGGCCAATTTTAAAAAAAAATTACCATGTAAATTTAATAAGCTCCAATTTTCCCGAGGAGGGGGTCCAGATCCCCTGACCCCCTAGTTTCGAGATCCCCGCATGAAGATTAGTACATGTATCTAAATAATCTAAATATGAATAATCTGTCCTGTTTCACTAATAAATATAAGCATTACTTATCGTTTTTATGTATGCATACAGTGATACACTAGTACTATGATTATAAGCAAATCATTGAGATATTATCACATCATACGGAATTATTAATGAATACATTTTTTTTCCTTTTCCTCAGTAAACAACGTATTATGAGTCTTACTTTTGGCATTGTTTTCAATATAGAAGGATACCTACTCTTTACAATTAAAGGTAGGGATGATAGGGTGCCAATTTGTTCACATTGCCGATTTTTTGTGCAGAGAACAGTAAAACCTTTTATTTGATTGTGATTGAATATTTCAAAATTAATTGTTGTACATATATTTTGTTATAATTCATTCATTGATATATCAACAAGAAAGAATAAAAGCATATGTTTCACAGCCAAGTTAAGTTTCTCTGTAGTTTCCTACCCCCTACCCCCCACCGCACCACAATTGACAAAAATTACATATAAGTCATACAAATGTTTATTTTTTTTGTAAGTAAATCTCTAAAGATGTAAATAAGCACTGCAAAAATGTGTGTATTTAATATACTACTACATTACACTTAGCCAGATAAAATGTAATCAGGATGAAGCTACAAGGGGCGAGTGGTGCAAATTTACCAATTTGTCGCCATACACACAGAACACCAAATAAAGAAATTGTGAGTGGTGTGTGGAATGCATAAAAGATGGCGGCAGATTATCTCAAATAATCAGTGCAAAAACCCACAAATAGGCTGTTATTTGTTACATATCCTGCAAAAACATTGATAAAAAATGTTATCGTACCATAACATAGCCGATTAAGTTAATGTGTACATATGGTCAACGTACATGTAATTCTAATATACAAGAAGGCGGACGTATCAGGCGGGGATCCAGAAAATTAAATATCAATCAAAGTACTGAAAGTACTGTTAGACGGTGGCGTCGTTTGAAAGTGGCAAATTACATGTAACAATGAGTGATGTATGATAATTATCGTTGTCGAAAACCGCGGCCGGTATCGCATACATGTACTAATACTTAACGCTTAGTCGCACAACTGGTCGTGAGTTTCCTATTTGTATAATTCTGTGGAAATCGTAGCTTGGATCTCAATCCACACTTTACAAATGCTGTGTCTCTTGGCCGTCATCTTTTGGGGGAAAACCCAAAGATTTATCACAGTAGCCTTTGTAGAGTAGAAGTTTGTATCTATATTTTGTATCTATATGTTTGTACCTATGTTAGTTGACAATAAAAACCCGTTTTCGGTAATACAATGTATTTTGTTTGCCCCAGAATGACTCATTAAATATGTGGGTTCAAAGCCATTTCATCACCGTGCGCCTAAATATTTGATTGTTTGAAGAAGGGGAATTTCGGTTTTTTCCCTTTTGACCTTTGGGTTGACCCCGCAAAGGGGAACAACTTTTGAAAAGTGTGGATTGGACTTTTGTGCTTTAAATATATTGTAGATTTCTCAAAGTAACGAGAACAAATATAGCTTCCTTATTTTTACTAACTATTCGGGCATACATATAGTATGTTAATTGTCCCTCTCGACAGCATTTCCCCTCAATTTCTTCACGGGAAAAAGTTGCAGTCTTGTGGACCATCACACTTGCTTTTGTCCTCATAGTCAGTTAATACATTTAGGTGTAAAGAACACGGAATGGGTTAACAAGAACCTGTTTGATAAAACTGGTATTGCTTTTGGAATGCACGCCATCATGAAACAGAAGAGTCAATCAATATTTTATCTTCCACTTTAGTGGATTATTTCCATTTGCTCACAACGAAAGTGAATAAAAATTTGAAAAAAAAAATCATACAATATTCAGTCGCGGCAGTTTCGTTAATCAATGTTTTAAACATTTGTTCTATTGTATTTAGCTATAGATTTATTCAAATCATTTGAATGAATTCGGGAAAGTCACAAGTATATTTTATCGCTTCTCAGTACACTTTAACACGCATAGATTACTTGCTACATTTAACTTTTCTGGTAAACTTACAACAAGTTTTTAAAAACATCAAAACAAACAAAATTCAAGTTGAACGCACCGTACAGCTGTGTATATAAAGAAGATGGGGGAATAAGATGGCGCAACTGCCCATTTGGTTTAGTGGGAAAATACAATTTCAAATTTAGCATTTTTTCAATTAAATATATTTGAGATGTTATAATACAACTTTACAAAATGGTAATTTCTAACTATATTCAGTTTGAAATATTTCAAAAATACGATAAGAAAACTAGAGCCGAGCTCGTTGCAAGGCAACGAGTAGGTCTTCCGTCGCAACTTCGTGTCGCGAAAGGATTGTCCATCAGTCTGACTAAAACACCTCCTTCTCCTGACACTTGTCAGAGCCTGACAGACCCAGTATTGATAAAAGGTCATCTTTACACGACCATTTCTTCTTACCAATTAGAGCTTTAGAAAATTGATTGGAACTCTTCAAATGGAGACAAAAAAGATAAATTCATGCCTGTTTTCTATGTAACCTCTAAATTGAGTATTGCACCACTCATTAAACTCAAGTAGAGATAGTAGGTTATTGATACAGGTCTATCAGAACCTTGCGAGTGTAAGGAGAAGGGAAATGGTTTTTAATGATACTGGATTATCAATATGATAATAGTAAGTTCAAGAAATCGAAAAAGAGACTCAATTTCAAAGTATTATTTTCATACCAGGCAAGTTCTTCGTTTAACTTACTTCAAGTTTAGGATAACTTTAAAAAGTACATCATTTATGTACATGTATATAATTAATTTAATTATAATAAAAGTGTGGATGTGACGGTGGGGGAAATGACCCAAAAATCAATTTTCTAAGCGTTAACTTAAGGGAAATTTTGGTTGAGAGAAAGGGGGGGCATTGCTCCCACTGGACCATCTAAAAGGTACTGTTAGCAAGCTCACAAATGATATCCCCACTAAGAAAGAAGTCATTACTCACGTATTTCTCTATTAGAGAATAGTGGATGGTTCTTTTTTTTTGCGAGTCAGACAAGGCAGGGTATATTTACAGGTCACAAGTATTCTTTATGTCAAACTCTAGCTTTTACTCATTTCCATTAATACAAGATATGACACATGTTTAATATGACTTTGAACTTGCGCAACTGACCCTGGGCCAAGTTCATGACACATCATCGGTCATCAGGAATCTTTACATGAAATAGAAACTCCCAATGTTTCTCCTTAAATGACTTAGGGACAAATCATTACACACCCTCAGGTCATAAGCAATCTTTGTGTGAAGTAAGAAATTCCAAAGTGGACCGGAAACAAATTTTGCACTTTTCCTGCCAGTAACCTTTACTTTGTCCAAATGACCTTGGGTTTAGCTCATGACGCTTCGTTAGGTAATGATTAATATTTGTACGAAGTAAGAACACTTCCAATGTTTTTCCATCAGAAAGATATAGACCGGACACGACGTACGGACGGACAAGGTGTTTTTTATTTTAAACCCCCCCCCTCAATTTTTTTTCGCCCGTTTTGTGCGGCACAAAAAAAGACCTATATTTTTCAATTATTTCTATCATATCACATATAAATATACATGTAAATGTATGATTTGTATGCATATTTGAGTTCTTCTCATCATCGTCGGAAAGGATAAGAAACCCTTGGGGTCCAATAATGTCTTTTCATGGGCATTTGTCAATTTGCATCACTAAATGATTTCCAAGCGGTAAGCTATCAAAGCGTTTGAGATGTTACATGTAGATATTGAATTTCTATAGATTTAAATTTAAGGTTAGGAAAAACAGCACTTTTTATACAGTAAAAAAAAAAAAAATCTAAAATAGCTTTATGTACGCGTAGACATAAATAAGAAGATGTAGCGAAAGCTATAAAGACTTTATTTCTTCTGTTCTAGACTTTTTCAGAGTTAACAAGCTACAAGTTAACAATCTCCCATTTTGACAAGCTAGATTAAAAATAAAATATTCAGCTGAGTTTTAGGTCACTTAATCTGCATTACAACCTCATACTACACACCTTCAATGATTTTTTTTATATCAATTTGCATATAACAATAAGTAAAATCCCCAAGAACAAATATCTATCGCAATTAAATGCATACATTTTTGGAAGGCAGAAAAGTCGCTATATTATAGTCTGCAAGTCAATTGAACTACTACAATTATTTCAAAGAAATAAGAAACTGTCGACACTTGCAGTACTCTGATGATTTAATGACGATCGACCGACTTTATTGCTTAATGTAGTCGTATATCATTACTTCTAATCCTGAGAACAAATTTTATTTAATCTTTGACTTAAAACTGTTAACTTATAAAACCAGAGACATAAATAACTTATTAAGTTATTTATGTCTCTGATAATATATATTTTATTCTGTTCATAACTATAGAAGTTTAGCGTGTTCAACAGGTTAATTTTTTAGCCACATTCTCAGATTACGATATCGCACCTTTAAGGTGAGGTTGATTGACATCGAATATTTAGACACTTATTGTTTAACAATTGACCGCTGCAGTGAAAGCATCCTTCAATTATTTATCAATTGCTGGTCTGCAGCCCGGGGGCAATATTCTGAGCTATGTGCGCTGACGCGACACGAGATTTTCGGTCGCACGTGGAGCGGATTGAATTAGCATAGACTGACCGAATAAACACACGGGTGGGAAAGTGACATACATTGAGGAGAAAAATGTACACATGTTAAGTAGTCGCCAAAAATAGGTCTTCGCCACATTTGGAAAAAAAATAAAGCCCTTGCACTGTGATCAAGAAACCGATAAAATCTAAACAAATCTTGTTTAAAAACTCATGTGAACATTCTAAAAATAATTACTTAATCCCTCAATTCTGGACAATTCTTTTATCGTGTCAGCCTCTACCGCCCATCGCAACTTCTCGGGCCTTTCCGGCAAGCTCGGAAAAACACTTCGAATGTATTACCTAGGCGTCCATGACAACCCCCCTTTTTATAAAACTTGATATAATTACAACACATTTTATGATCTGTTGAGATGTGAGCTATACTTCATTAAAGGTATCAATATACAATAAAATATAACACAGAAACGACATACAAGACTTCTTACCGATACTTATTTTGAATGGGAAGCGACTCCATTTTGTATAAAATTCTAACATCCGGTGATGTTAATACATCGAGGTGTTTTTCCAAACTTGCCGGAAAGGCCAGAGAAGTTGCAATTGCCTCTACCGCATGTGTTAATTTGATTTTTTTTTTATCCTGCCTTGAACTCTTGGGGACTGTTTCATTTTCTAAATTCGGCTAAATAATGCTTCCAATTTTGGGTTCTCTCTCTCTCTCTCTCTCATTTTATGTGCAACCTTATGAAGATGTCAACTACTTTCTACGATATCTATAAAACCTATCAGCAGTATTTAGTGGAAATATTCGTGGGTAAATAAAAAAATCTTAAATTGAAACACAAGTCAATCTTACATGTACCGGTCAAAATCTCGAAAAAACAAATAGTTGGAATCGTACAAAATATCAATAAACATGCACGTGTGATAAAGTACATGTAGAAGAATACGAAGCTACCGCGGATCACTTGTCTACTCGCGCGGGATCTCCTTGGCTACATGTATGTTCTGGGGGTGATCATCATTTTAAGGTTTAATCTTTATGGTTTTTCGTTGTTTATCTATAACATTATTAGTACATGTATAGTTTTTAGAACATTTTAGAATTACAAATTCACTATTGATTTATGTCTGATGATGTTTCTGATTTGGAATAATATCGCTTTTATCAATTTTTAGAGGGGCTTCTCAATTCACATTCTAATGTTTAATTAAATAAATTGAAGATGAACAAACTAACTGAAACAGTTCTGTATCTTGTTATTAGATAACCGCTGACCTCTAGGTAGTGCAGCCGCGACCGATTTCCTCGGCCGCGGATGAGGGATCGGATAACTTACGTAATGTTAAAACACACGTAGAGAGCTCAGAACCCAGGAAGATTTACAATGTTTGCAGTATGATGACTAAACTCTAATTAATATAAGTTTTCCCCCTTTAATCCCACAGTTGATCTATCTGTCTGTTACTGCTTCAGTTCGAGAATGGCATTGCTTTTATGATTAAACAGAACGGTTTCTTATTGACACTCTTTCGTTTAATTCAAATTAAGAAGAGTAAGCTTTAATGTCATTGTGTACGATTCTTGTGTTTGCGGGTAAATAAAATCACATATGACACACGCGATTCTTGTGTATTAGATAACCGCTGACCGCTAGGTAGTCCAGCCGCGACCTTGGCGATCGATTTTCTCGGCCGCGGGCGAGATGGGTTATGTAAATACGCACACAACTAAGAATTTAGGTCGATTTGAAATGCTTGCAGTAAAATGACTCAAATTTATTTCATGGAAGTTATTATTTTTTAAAATCTAGTTTATGTATCTCACTAGATAAGAAAAAGAACGTTTATATTTTCTCGTTTTTGATTTTCTTAACGGTTGTCCACTATAGGACCTAAACAGAGGTGACTCCAAAAAAAGGCTGTAAGAAAAACATGTACACGTATACTTTTTAGACACTTTTTCAAATGAATCAAAGCATCCCGTATATACTGGTACACTTTCAGCTGTTAATTTATGTACGTTATGCGCACAAAGACGATTCGCTTACTTGCCAAATGAATACAAGTACATGTTAACAAGACAAGCTTTTTACACTCATATTACGCATTACCGGTACAAAATAATTTTGTAACGACATTGATAACACAATAATGAACAACTTTTCTATCGACAGCTATAGCGAAATATTAACCATTTTTGAGTTATAAAACGAAAACTTTTAAGGGCTCTAGACCCCTAATTTAAAGGGCCAGCCTTTTTTCAATGGTGTCAAGTAAAAGCCCTTGATATTTTGCACATATTTTGTTCTATATGTGTTTAGGGAAAATTTTAAACTAAAGAGCTACATAACAAAAACACAACCAAATATCGGCATTTTTTGAAACACAAATTCAAATTAATTTTTTGAAACTTTAAAGGAGGAAAATTGTAAAAACAAAACTCGGAGGACAACGTTCAAACTCTCTATTTTTAAGATTTGTGACTTTGTAACACATGCTGTGAGCGGTTTCAGAGCCTATGCGTGCACAAGAATGCCTATATTTTTCGGAAAAAGGGGAATAACTCGGTACCGGAAGTGTCGATTTAAACGATTTTCCGTAGATATTGAGAAATAGTAACTACCAATAAGCTCTGAAAATTTGAACTTTATAGGACAACAAACAAACAAGATATTTGAGTTTAAAAAAACGTCTAAAAGAAAAAAAAGAATAAAAAGAATTATCAACAGAATCAGTACAAGGTCTTCCGTTGAAAACGGAAGACCTTAAAAATAATAAATCTTTTAAGTTTTGGTGGTATCGAACCTACAACCTACAAAAACCAAGTTCTATAAAGTTTCTTAATGTCTGGTGCTCTAACCACTAAGCCATTTCATTCACAACAAAGTGAGTTGTTTAAGTGCTATGTGAGACATTAGCCACGAATTTACGGGCTTGTATTATTTTTCTAAAACGTTCAATTGTTGAGCTACAAAATGACGTTTTTGAACTATAGTGGGTCATCTCTCCACATTTTTGTTGAGTAAAATCGGTTACCACATTTAGACTGTGACAAAAAACATGGAGCTCAGACCCACTCTATGAAAGAAAAGGCATTGAAGTTATAAAAATTACACTATTTGGAGGTTTTGACACGCATATGCCAGTTTAAATCAATATATTGCGAGTATTTAAAATATTTTTAAAGGTTACAACCCGATGTAACGTTAAATATACATTGTTTTTAATTATTTTTTTTTTTAAAAAGTATCAGATTTTAATGATATTTTATTTTGCCGTATCTAATCATTCCTCATATGAGCATTTTACGCGCCTTATTCACCCACCTTCTTTGATTTTATTCTTTGCATGTACTAGACAATAGATCTAGGGTTCGCAAATCCCGGCAATATTTTCGGAAAGCTATAGTTCTGTAGCTCAGCAGAATTCTACAGTCATCTATGAAGCACATTTTTTTGCCTTCATGTTTCATTATTTATCGCAAATATAGCATGGATGTATACGCAACGGCTGTAGCTTTGCATTAATGACACTTTCTTACCGGTGTGTATTTCAATTGCGAGTCGCAACAAACTGGCTTATTTATATAGGCCCGCCCATTTGTAAATGCATGTTGACAACATGATGCTAACACTTGGAAACAAATGTCGAAGAAAGATCATAATAGAGTTGTTCTCGCGAGTTAAAAATTATTTGAGAACAAACGGGGCGATGTTTACGTACATATGTAAATAATGTTATCTGTTAGTGAAAAAATGCCCCCAAAACCAAAGTAAAGATTCTCTAATACATTTAGCAGGGACGGGCGCATATGAATTAAAGTCACTATTTGTACTTCGCTCATCGAATTGCGTTATTCAGTTCATTGTGAAAAAATTCGACAGAAACTGTTTAGGTAACAAAATTATTATATCTTACATTACCGTCCACAATGTACCATAAATGTATATGGAATATCGCATGAGTTGAACCGATTCTTTTTTCTCACAAAAAAGCTAGCGTTTGCTGCAAATTAGAGATACACGAGCTGACATGCCGTGAAATCTATAAGACGTTTTACAGCATATGTAAAAAACAATCTGAACAGGAAATCTTTGAAACATCGTAAAATGTAGTTTATATACCTGTAAAATGGCGACTCGATCGCGATTTGCACGTGAATTTTACAATCCGACGTCGATTAGCGTGTTTGAGAGAAAGTCAGCAGCAAGTAAAGCGTCAACATCAGTAGTAAATATTGTCTGATGAATATTGAGGTGCCTGTAATAAAATTAATCTTTCTACAGACTGAGTGAGGTACAAAATAAGGTACATTGTAAATCACATGTCAGTCCAAAATTAAACACATTTGTATCGTAAAGTTTTTTGTGTGTTTGAAAACACATGCACACTTGTAGAAGAAAGTGTGCCATTGATCGGTTGAAGTTCAATAAAATGTAATTTATGTAATATTCATTGTCAGTATCTGTTGTGAATTCTTTGGAATAAGCTACAACAAAATAAATATACTGCCTCAACTAAAACTTATGCGTTGAAAATGACTGAATTTATCGATGAAGGATAATTGCTGAAATATGAAATGGCAAACCAGTTTAAATGGTGTGTTTCTGACAATAATTGTTTACATCATACATTTCATTCATTATTTAAATGTATGTACAAAATAATTAGCAGCTATAATGCTTAAAATATCTGATAAGATGAAAATTAATTCTCATACTGAAATCGACACGTAGATAAAACATTGCCTGTAACACTGCATACATGTACCTAACAGAGTTATCGTTCCTTATCCGCTAGGGTCCCCGTGAGAAATACCTTTCCGGTCAGGACCGTAGCAATAGACAGTGGCTATTTATAGCCACCGTCTAAAAATGATCGGTTGAATTACATTAAATGCTTTGAAAATTGTTTTAAACTATCGCACGGGTCAAAATGCGTGATAGAAGCTATGTACAGTGTAATTGGAAACTTTCATTTTGTATCAATATGTAGTATTACCTATTATCACAAATGAGAGTATAGCACAACTGCCACAAGCAATACATGTCCTTGACCGGCACCACCTCCCTCCCCTTAAAAAAAATGAAACAATTGCCGTTTTATTTGCTAAAATGTGTGTGGTTCAAGATTTTTCTAAAGGACATACCCGATTAGAATTGAAAAAGAGTCGTACGTTTAAAACTAATTTTGTCAAAATTTTTCGATTCATTTGGTTATATTTTGGTCCATTTGGGTAAATATATGCACCAGCGCAGCTCTAATTTATATATAATCAGGCCATAAATTCATAATATTTTCAAAAATTAATAGCTTTAAATCCAGTGGATGAAAGAAAAGGAAAGCAAGTCGAACTCGATGAGTGCTAATACCTGTGTTGAATGAATGGTACAGTAGGATATGCGCAAAAAAGTCCCGTCTACTCTTTCCTACCCTATAATTATTGGAATATTAAATCCGATTATAAGAGGCAAATTAAAATTCAAGTACGGATATGTACCTGTTTATCAAAAGTAAAACTACTCATAATTTATCTACAGTGCATCGTTATGGAGCTACACAGAAAGTTTTATATTAATTTGCCGAGCCAAATAAAAAAACCTGGAAAACGAAGAGAAAACAAAGTGGGGACAGAATAACTGACAAATTAATTAGGACTATATAGCCCCCCCCCCCCCCCCTCTTGAAATGTATATACTGAAAACAGATTATTTGCGTACAACATCCGCACACAATTTAAAGAAAATTTCATGTTTTTTTTATCATTTTCGCTAGCTAATGTAAGACATCACAAATACCCCAAACCCCCTCACGGAAAAGGAAATGCTAGGTGATGAGAGAGAGAGAGAGAGAGAGAGAGAGAGAGAGAGAGAGTCGATTTAAAGGTGCGCTAACACCGTTAAAATTAAAGCTTGCTAGTTGGTCTGCCCTACCCTAGCTACCTCCTCTCTTTTCTCGTTTTAGAGGCTTATTTATTGTCTATATATGCTTGTAACAAATCAAATCAATTTCAAATTCTAAATTAAACTGAATTTGACACTACAAAACTCTCTCTGTGTCTGTCTGTATGTCTGTCTGTCTGTCTGTCTCTCTCTCTCTCTCTCCCCCCCTCTCTCTCTCTCTCTCTCTCTCTCTCTCTCTCTCTCTCTCTCTCTCTCTCTCTCTCTCTCTCTCTCTCTCATATCGACAATGGCATTGCCATACCCTACTATACACTATTCTTATCTGGATTTTTGTCTTTGAGGTTGTAAATCATTATATCTTCTATGGTTGAAAACTTCATCATAACCTATATTTTGACGTGTCGATTATTTCATTGAGTTTCGTTTCATAGCTAAAACATTTAGATTAAACAGATCTTTCTTCGCGAGCCGATTTTTACACAGTTAGGGCGAATACACTTCGGGTTAAAATTGTTCGGGGGGAAATACATACAGGGCAAACAAAACTACTTAGATTCGCAAAGTCCACAGTGTTATTTCTAATTTAATTGTTTATACTGTGTGGGGTTAATTCATCAATGTTAATTTAACCATTTTATAACCACTATATGAGAGCTATTAAGACATTTATTTGTAGGAAAGAGCATGTACGAATGATCTTTATTTAGAACAGTTTGATGTTGCTAGGATACAGGTTTCAGATCCATGATTTGATTGGTTAATTTAGATATTGAATCTCGAATTTCGAATCTCGTATTTCGAATCTCGTATTTCGAATCTCGAATCTCGAATGATCCTTCTCGGCTTTCGAAGTTTTCTTATCAACTGCACTGCCTCCTTGCATCAAAAAGACAGAGGATAAGTACAACGTTTTGGACAATACAACTCAGTTATAGCGAAATTATAGAGACCAATGGAATAACTTTGTTAAATCAGTAATTCGTTATATCCGTATAACAACTTCGTAATTGTAATATATATTGCGAATTCACTATACACATGTTTTCTTTCACGAGACTATAATTTTTGCTTGGTTTTAAAATTCAGAGAATTTAAAACTATGTACATGTATTAGAATTTAAAGATAGTTTTAAATTCTCTGAATTTTAAAACTGTAATGTAACATATATGAGGAGGAGGGACAATTTTTTCTACAATGAAAAAAAAAACCCACCGTATTGGTCAACATTCAGATTGGTTTCTTTTTTTCAAAAGAAGGAAGATAACTGGTATGGCCTATAAAATGTCTTTGAAGTTTTACCTCACAGGAAGATCAGCGCGGCAATATATGTGTATAGTATACATACTTTCAGTCGATCAAAAGGTGTAAATGTCGCAATATTCAACCTTGTAAATTGTCAGTCTGACACCTTGTTCAAGATATTATGTAATTCCCTTATGGAGGAATTTGTTGTCTTTAGAGCAATAAATCCAGTTGAAATAATGATATATTTAAAAAAAATATATAACATGTATGAATAAACGAAATAATCTTTATAGTCATCATTTTAGATGCGTTTTTTTAAAATTATTTAAATGAAGTCGAATATTAAACATGTTAAATATTTAAAAATCCTCACCCCCTCCCCCACCAGTCACTGATATTAAATTAAGTATGGTGTTAAATCAAAAATGATATGTGGTGATACATGTAACGAACAGTGTTCAAATAATATTATGCTCTGTTACGGTACTTTTAATTATAAACTTTAAATTTGAATTTGTTTTGAAACACTGTTTGTTATCACAACATGTCATATATATACATGCATCTTCTCTTGCACAGCTAAGAATGTTGCCATGATACAGTTACATAGTTTTAATAAGAAAAAATATATCATCCCTCACTCTCTCTTTCTCTCTCTCTCTCTCTCTCTCTCTCATGTTGTAACTATTCTCCTAAATGTTTATGGACCAAAGTCAGGAAGACATAAACACCACTAGTATTTTTGCTGCATCACAATTTAATTTTAGCATCTTTTCATTGATAAACGACACCTCAATTATTAGGCAAACATGTTCATTTTCTCTTTCCGTAAAAGGTGAATTGGGTACGGGTCGGATAAATGAGAAAAAAATAGTTTTATTATTCAGTAATTGAAAATAAGCAATTTATATTTTAATGATGTTGAATGTTTATGACCTAATAAATTCCACGAAGATGAATGAGCATGCAGCCCAAAACATGCATAATTATAAAATTGTCTTTTTTCAAACAAAATTTATGAGCTATTATAGCTATATTTTCAAGTAAAAAGTCAATTGGAACTTGTTGCATTACCGGTAAAACGTCACTCCATGGAGAACGAACTCCATTAGTTGTCATCGTATAATGGCTGCCTTTACATTGACCATTTTAACTGATAGTATGGTTTTCTTACACAATTATATTTGTGAAAATATTTACGTCTTAAACAATGTCAAGCGCTTAACACAATGTCCTGAGTTAGATTTTTAAAGCAAAATTAATTTACTGCATTTTTTTTTAAATTGTGCTTTACACACGTGCTCTTAGATAAAATTACGTAACATTTCCGTATAAAATCAGTTCGTATTGTCATTAGAACAATAAGATATTCAAACTAAGACCGATTTTGACTAATTTTTTATATCTTGTGTAAGATTTGCTTCCTGTGTATATGTGATTAGCAGCGTTCAAAACGCATGCAGGTAGACCTCCAGCCCCGGAGGCTTTCACACCTCTAGAAATTAAACCCCGCCCTTACCCGAACTTTACCACCCGGTAAAAAGGTTTATTCCCCTGTAGCTAAAATTCTGAAATTCTTATTCCTACCTGGCAAAAATTATGATTTTTACATCTAAATGAGCACTGGGTATAGTCTGTTTTAGGTGTGAACTGTCTGTATAAAAATCACCTGTAATATATAGTCATATATTCTTGACAATATGGATTTCAGTGTTATAAAAATATAGATTTAAGTTCTCTCAATTATGTAAAGGTTTAATATGTATAAATTGAATACTTAAAATAAAATTTTATCAATTGAATAAATACATTTTTTTTATAAATTGAATAAATAAAATAAAATTTTATAAATTGGTATAGACAGGCATATGTATCACAGCCAAGTTAAGTTTCTCTGTGGTTTCCTACCCCCCCCCCCCCCCCCCGTACCAAAATTGACAATACTTACATATAAATCATACAAATGTTTACTTTGTATGTAAGTAACTCTCTAAAGATGTAAATAAGGACTGCAAAAATGTGTGTACTTAATATACTACTAAATTACACTTAGCCAGATAAAATGTAATCAAGGTGAAGCTACAAGGGGCGAGTGGTGCAAATTTACCAATTTGTCGCAATACACACAGAACACCAAAATAAAGAAACTGTGAGTGGTGTGGGGAATGCATAGAACATGGCGACAAATTATCTCAAATAATCAGTGCAAAAACCAACAAATATGTTGTTTTTGTAACCTATCCTGCAAATACATTGATAAAAAATGTTATCGTCACATAACAAAGCCGATTAAGGTAATATGTACATATGGTCAACGTACATGTAATTCTAATATACAATGAGGCGGACGTATCAGGCGGGGATCCAGAAAAAAAATTCCAAAAATGATCGGTTGAATTACATTAAATGCTTTGAAAATTGTTTAAACAATTTCACGGGTCAAAATGCATGATAGAAGCTATGTACAGTGTAATTGGAAACTTTCATTTTATATCAATATATAGTATTACCTATTATAACAAATGAGAGTATAACCCAACTGCCACAAGCAATACATGTCCTTTACCGGCACCACCCCCTCCCCATAAAAAAATGAAACAACTGTCGTTTTATTTGCTAAACGTGTGTGGTCTAGATTTTTCTAAAGGACATATCCGATTAGAATTGAAAAATGAGTCGTTTAAAACTAATTTTGTCAACATTTCTAGATTCATTTGGTTATATTTTGATCCATTTGGGTAAATAGATGCTCCAGCGAAGCTCTAATTTATATATAATCAGGCCATAAATTCGAAATATTTTAAAAAATTAATAGCTATAAAACCAGTGGATAAAAAAAGGAAAGCAAGTCGAACTCGATGAGTGCTAATACCTGTGTTGAATGAATGGTACAGTGAGATATGCGCAAAAAAAAAGTCCCGTCTACTCTTTCCTTATATTTATTGGAACATTAAAACCGATTATAAGAGTAAAATTTAAAATCAAGTACGGATATATACCTGTTTATCAAAAGTAAAAATACTCAAAATTTATCTATAGTGCATCGTTATGGAGCTACACAGAAAGTTTGATATTAATTTGCCGTGCCAAAATAAAAAAAACGCCTGGAAAACGAAGAGAAAACGAAGTGGGGACGGAATAACTGACAAATTAAATTAGGACTATAGCCCCCCCCCCCCCCCCCTGCAATTTAAATACTGAAAACAGAGTATTGAGTACAACATCCGCACACATTTTTTTAAATCATTTTTGCTAGCTAATGTAAGACATCACAAATATCCCAAACCCCCTAACGGAAACGGAAATGCTAGGTGATGAGAGAGAGAGAGAGAGAGAGAGTCGATTTAAAGGTGCGCTAACACCGTTAAAATTAAAGCTTGCTAGTTGGTCTCTGCCCTATCCTAGCTACCTCCTCTCTTTTCCTTTTCTCCTTTAAGAGGCTTAATTATTGTCTATATATGTTTGTATCAAATTAAATCAATTTCAAATTCTAAATCAAAATTGTATTTGACACTACAAAACTCTCTCTCTCTCTCTCTCTCTCTCTCTCTCTCTCTCTCATATGGGCAATGGCATTGATACCCTACAATACACTATTGCTATCTGGATTGTTGTCGTTGTGGTTGTAAATCATTATATCCTCTATGGTTTAAAACTTTATCATAACCTTAATTTTGACATGTCGATTATTTCATTGAACACTGAATTTCGTTTCATAGCTAAAACCACGCTCAGTTTTAATTATTTAGATTTAGATTAAACAGATCTTTCCTCACGGGCTGACATTTACACAGTTGGGGCGAATACACAACGGGTTAAAATGGTTCGGGGGGAGGGGGGGGATACATACAGGACAAACAAAATTACATAGATTCGCAAAGTCCACAGTGTTATCATTAATTTGATTGTTTATACTGTGTGGGGTTAATTTATCAATGTTAATTTAACCATTTTATAGCCACTATATAAGAGCTATTAAGACATTTATTTGAAGGAAAGAGCATGTACGAATGATCTTAATTTAGAACAGTTTGATGTTGCTAGGATACATGTTTCAGATCCATGATTTGATTGGTTAATTTAGATATTGAATCTCGAATTTCGAATTTTGAATCTCTTATGTCGAATCTCGTATTTTGAATCTCGAATCTCGAATGATCCTTCTCGGCTCTCGTAGATATTAGATTACAACAACGCGGATGTTAAATTCCCTTGCTTATAATTTTCTTTAAATATCGAATATCTCGGATGTAACCAGGCGTGAAATGAAACACTCATATAGACATCTGGTTATGAAATTCAATGGGCTTTTCAGCTTTCGTTTACAATAACGTAGGTTTTTTTTAGCAGATATTTGGATCTAATATAGTATTTTTATTAAACACTGTATGGCAGGAAAATGTAGAAATCGATTGTCTATTGCATTTGATATTTCACTTTCATTTATGTTTTTTTGTAATATATTTGTTATCATTAATTTGAAACCCTTCTTCATGCATTTTAGAGGAGACATACTTGTAACCGTAATATTAAATTTATGTCATATGATATTCTTCATAAGATATCTAGACAAACAACGTATCAAACAGTTATTTTGTTTAAAACAACAAATGCATCATCGAAATTTTTACCGCTAATGCTTGCAGGTGCTAAAAACTTCAGGTCAACTTAAGGAATTCTCTTCCTGTTCACGTTAGAGATTCTATTGACATGAAGATCCCAATTCGTACTGTGTAAAGTTCAATTGACTCTTGTGATGCATGTACACTAATACCTAAAACTATGGGCAAAAAGAAAATAAATTACATTTGTTTTATTTTGATTTCAGCTACACGTAATAAAGCTACATATTTCAAAATGTAGGTTTGCTGACCGGGAGTTTTTCTTTCTTCTTAGCACTAGCGCATTAAAAATATCCCAATGTCACTTCAAAAATTACCTATATGATATATCATGATGCATATTGATTTTTGATAGGAATGTGTTTGCAGTATATTTTAATTTAGATAAGTAAACTGTACGAAGTATGTGCGAGTTATTCCCCATTACATACTATCAACACACGAAAAAAGCTTTTCTAAGCGTTTTGCGTTCCTTATACTTAGTATTTGAAGTAAGTATAATATATGATCCCGTTGAATTTCGTACATACTGCATTTAGTGTCCAACAATTTTTCTTTGACTGATTTTTTAAAATGATGATAGTTTGCGAATAAGATACTTTTGTGAATATAAATGCCTTAAAAAGTTATGACCATTGCCTAGCTTTGAATCAAACACTCAAGACTGTGCTATTTTAACACATATTAAACATGTTTTTGCTTTAATATAAAGACTAAAGATTTTTAATTTAACTAATATATTAAGTGTTAGAAATAGTTTTATAAAATGCATACAATGGTATAGGTAAATGTAGCTAATATATACAGTGCTACATGCGAGGCGGTTGTATAAATAACCGGTATTTTATACGTTTTACAAAATTACAGGCAACATGTGTATTGTTTGAACCTGAAGGTTTCACCTATGAATTTGTGAACAATAGCAAACACTTTACAGTTAAGTTTCAAAGACGAGTGTTTTAACTTCAAAGTATAAAGTGGGCATTGTGGTTTGATCAAGTCCAAACAGGCAAATGAAAAGATTATTTCTAGCATTAGAATATTTTCTACAAAAAATGATATGCATCCTTTTCTTTTCCACAAGAACAAAAAGGGCTACATATAATGTTGCGTTTGAATAAATCAAAACTAAGTAAGCAGTTGTGTCTTAACTTTGCGTACATAATATTAGTATAACGTTTACCACATGCAAAATATGGGGGTTGTTTTGAACATCTTTTTTTTTAAACGTCTTAGGAAATATATTTATTGAAATGGCTTTTTCATATTTTACAAATATCATTTACGGCATCAGCATCTAGTCTAAATTACCTATTGAGTACTTCCAATTGGCATATAGGAAAATCATATTAACCTTTGTTACGGGTATTGTATTTTGAAATGCTTTCTTATCTACTAGGGGCAATTTCTCAGCATGAAACCTGTGTCAATTTTAAACAAAGTAGCCATATTAGTTTTGCTTCGTAGCATCGCTTTTAAAAGGTTTCCAGCCTGTTTCTAGATATAGTCATTCACTACGGGCTAAGAATCGTGAGATCAGTTCCAATCTTTGCTGTGAGTAATTGAACTATTTCATTTTTTTATTTTCTTATTATAACTTGCAGTAATCCCAAACAACTGAAGAATATTCAAAGTCAGGTCTAACATGCATGAAAGTTGTACGGTTTTGAAAGCTTTGTCCTCCCAATCGTAAATTTAAGCTTTTTCAGACCTAGTTTTTTTTTACACGCACTGCTTACAATATTATCAACATATTTAAGCCGATCGAGGTTTTGTGATAACAAAACACACAAATGATGATAGACTGCTACACGTTCTAGCCTATTGATTTGGAAAAGTAGATTTGTTTTTAACAGATAAAAATATAACCTTTGTTTTTGATGGATTTTTTTTAATAAGTAATTTGTTTGGGTGTTACAAAAATGAAAATTTGATATCAAGTTATTTGCTTGATAAAGTTTTAATCAAGCCATACTCAAAATACTTTATGCTAATTGTTCGTTCATACACGCATTATCTTTTTGAGAAGTATTGTATTATTATTTCAAAGTTCTTGATTTTAATTTCCAATGAGTAGACAAATAAATATGATAATATAAAAAAGGGGTATTTGGTATTGATAACGGATACAATATTGTCTTGGAAAGATACTGATAATATGATTAATTGAAATAATTACCGTAGTTTTGCAAGACAATTCACCTAACACGTACAACTACCTAACACTACCAGTGAATTGATTTGCGATAAAAAAGAAATTGTGATCTTACAGTAATTATAATATAAGTATTTTATGAATACCCGAACAAACAAATATCAGCCTGAGAAATAATATCCGTATATTTATTTTAGCGTTTACTGATATACGAGTCCGGCTGTATAAACAATTACCTTCATTTAATTATATTCTAGTTGCAAAATACGTTATAAAATTATTAGTACAATCTTAATAACTCAACATGAATGCCATTCATTGCCTTTCCTAAAATAAAATTCGAAGTTATTTCATGCTTAAAGATTTCTTTCATAACTTGTTTCCTGTTGTGATATGAATGACATTGCTAAACATCATTTACAGGTCAAGTACATGTCCATCTGTTCTAAAAAAAAAAATACCGTGAGAATATTCTTCGTTATCTAATATATAAAAATGCGTTATGTAAAGATAGGTGTTATAATCGAAAACTTTTAAACTCTTTCCGTGGAAACATTTTTATCTATTGTGCTGATCGAGATTTCATTGATTCAACACGGTGTTTAGAAACAGGAAGTAATATAGAGTGCCCGTGGGATTTTTCATCTACACAACTTTCCCATAAATAGATTATGCAAAATATATAGGGAGGCATCTCTTTATTTGCATGACATGTTTTCCTCAGACATATAATGTATGTTAAATAAACAGGTTTAATTTTCAACAAATATTTATTTGCATATACATGTAAAATTCAACGTTTTAGCATAATTCAATACAGGTTAAACAATGTTACATTTTGTAAGCTTTGAGGAAATTGAGGTAAGTTTCATAATTGAGCAAAACTTGAAAAAAAAACCTTGGACAAAGTCACATTTAATGACATATTTTAACACTCATAAATCAAAGATTTCATAAGAATGTTTACAAATAGTTCTAATATTAATAATTATGTCTGAAGCTACATAAAACCTCAGAATTTAATTGATAAAAATGCATAAGAAATTCTGCACACAGTTTTTATAATAACAATTACATAAACAAGCATTGTGTCTTCAAAACATGAATCGAGATCGATTGATGTATTTTCTTCTGTGTTTCCTTTTTTTGGTGGGATAGGACGGTCTAATGCAGCAACATCCTGTTTTCAACGTATAATTTACAATGGCTGTAAAACTTTAGAATAAAGAAACATTAGATAAAGAGTTCTGCAGAGGAGACTACTGAAATGCATAACTTTTGGAAATTCAATCTTTAAATAATAGATAATTTAATTTAAAACTTTTGTAAAATAGACCCAAAGATTACATTCATAATTAAAGGAAAAAGATTGACATAATTAAAAATATCTTCTTGCTTTAGATATATGACATTATTTTGAATGTTAGATTATAATTCTACACGTACCTGAAACTTGAATTACCACATTGTTGAAAAGTATCTGAATATTTGGTTGTAAATAAATAGTAGAGTACACGCATTTAATCTTAATACATTTCTGTGATTAGGTTAAAAATAATATAAATAAACCAATATACCTTCGGTGTTAGAACAAGTCTTCTTATTCTTATTTATATATGTGCTTAAATGTGCATGGTCACTATTTTGGTCAACATTTATTTTTTCTGTCGTTAACGTTAACTGTCAACTGTAAATTTGAATATCAGTCGTCAAGATATAAGCTAGCAGGTCATGTTTTTGTTTACATTTTGAATGTTGATAACATTTTGAGTTGAGACCTAAAATGAATTTGGCAAACGCTCGCTTGAAACTGATAAATAAGCAAAACGAATAGGCGGCTAAAGAAATTAGTTTTAAAAAGAACACTTACAAGTAAATTGAACCAATGTAAAGCAATAAACCCAACACCATAAAAATATAATTATTCATATCATAATGCAGATAGGATACTTCATGAAGATCAGGAAATGAATTATATATTTTTCAATAATCAGTGATTAAATATCATACATGTAAAACATTACTCTCATAGAAGACAAACAATTTTTTGTCTTTTTAAAACTTCTGAAGAGGGAATCTTCCGATAAAGAATCAACTCAATCACAATGTGAGTAATTTGTGTTATTGTAATTGTATTATAAATTCTTATCAAATCTTGTTTTGCATTTAACAACGTACAAGGGTGGGAATAAAGTCTCCTTACTAATATTTGATATATTCATTATCAAACAATTCATCAAAATAATCATACCGACGCATTAAATCATACAATCGTAAAGTATTCAAATCTTTAATACTACGGTTGACATTGATTTTACTTAAAATGTCTTCGCTCGCTGCCTTGATTTCTGAAGTTTAGAATTCTGTTCACCATGTTATTCACTGCACAAACAGATGATTCTATCCGGATACGATGGACACTTGACACCAAGAATATATCTTACGAGTAGTTTGAAATAAATTGAAGAAAAATACGATGGTTAAATTTTACAAGTTCATAGTACAATATATAAAGAAAAAAATAAACTAATTACAAAAGAAAAGTATTCTATCCATACAGTATTAAGAATTACTTAACACAGGTGTGATTAAGGCCAACAAACAGACGATTTCACCTGTCAGCATTGTTTGTTCAAATATGCTGCGTGCACTCGATTGAGCCAAGTTACCTGTAGGTGTGACTTCATTCAATATCTTCAGAGTCATATTAGACGATGAGGCACTGTGTTCTTCTGGTATAATAGTTTGCATTTTACCTTGAATTTTCTCTGGAATTAAACAATATGTCCCATAAAATTATATATATATATATAGATATATATATATATATATATATATATATATATATATATATATATAGAGAGAGAGAGAGAGAGAGAGAGAGAGAGAGAGAGAAATGTTTTACATTTTTACAAAAAAGGTACCATATTAGTATTACTTTTCAGTCAAACTAAATATTCTATACCATTGTCAGATACTGTTACAGAACATCCCGTTACATGGTTACACAAGTCATGTCTACAGTTACATGTAGATTGACAACCAGCTCCATATGATGGAGGGGGACATTTCTTACAACGAGTCGGATGTCCATAGAAGCCAACACTGCACTCTACATAACAAAAAATAAAAATATCGTTTTTAAATCAAATTTTATTTTGGGACAGAGTAAAGTATAACGTTTACCCGCTCTTTTTTTTCATATTGTTATCTTTTTTTTTTATAATACTTAAATCGATTTTAAATGTGCAATATCATAAAAGTTAACAATTTTACGCACTCACAACCTCTTTAGATATATTTTTTTACATTCATGCAATTGAAAAAAAAAATAACATTTTAAAATACATTTGTCAATAAATGTTATTCAAAAGTGCCAATTTTTTAATGTAGCATGACAAAATTCGTTCATCCTGATTCAAAATAACAACAGGCTGTTTATCTATTTACATTTTCAATATTTTTTAAATCAAATATTGGATGAAGTCTCTTTTTTTGCTTCAATCAAAATCATGAATCACATTCGTAAGCAAACGGAACGGACAATAAATGTACTATTTCCTAGGCATTATTAACATTTCATAAGATTACCAGAGCTGGAGTAAAAGTCACTTTTCAAAATGATTTAACTCCTTTGTTGAAAAGAATGAAACATGTTGGTTAATAATTTTTAAGTCATTTTTTTAAACCTCTGATGACTATATTATTTGCACATTATTTTTTATATCAGCATCAAATTTACAAATTTGAAAGCAATTGTTGCCAAACCTAAGAAAATATTACAAAATAAACAAAATATGCCGATTTTAAACATTTTATTTAATATGGATCAATGTTGTAATAAAGTTTTAAACAAAATGTTTTAAAGCAAACGATAATTAGAATTGATATATTTGGGGTTAAGATCTGCAGTTATCCTTTTGCAAGAATTAGTCATATCTTTCAAGGCTTATGCCATTGAATATGTATTCGATTTGTAAAATTATTTATTAAAGATACTGAAGACGTAATATTTATCATGGAAGGCATATTTACCTTCAGTTCTGCTATATCCAACGTTTATTGCGAACACTAAACAAATCATAAAAAACTGACACAACATCATTTAGCTTTGATAAATTTTTGAAAACTGATCTGCTTTTGAAGAAATATTGAATGGCAGCGGAAAAACGGAACTAATTGCCAAATGCCAAACATAATTATGTCACAATATTGTCACAATATACTTTTGTTTGAATATACAATAAGGTGTACTTACATGTAACAATACCTTCTTTTTATCTCATGTTGTTGTACATGTATTAAATCACATATAGTATCACTTTAAGAGGGCTTGATGGTGGTACATGTAGGTATTTTTAGACTGTAATAATCTCACCAGGGATGGGGTCGATTACTTTCAAAAGTAATCGATTAAATTACAATTACTTTGGGTTTAAAAGTAATCGATTACAAGCTGATTACATCCAATTTTAGGAGCAATCCTATATGTCCTTCTTGTAATCATGATAATTATGATTACTCTTGATTACATTACCAATGTTTTGGGGGAAGAGGGGTCTCGGTTTTGTTTATCTTAGTCTATAAGTTAAATGTTTTTGAAAGAAAAACGCATTTTTGACGAGAGTATTAATTCTGATATCAAGTTATAAATTTTTGCAAGCTTTTTCAGTACACCTTATCATCATTTACCATCTTTTTAAGTAAATATCTCTATGTTCTAAAAAGAAAGGGAATTAATTCAATCATCAAATAAGACAGTTTTAATTATATAGATTAAACAGAAAACTATTTACACATTATTGACTGTATTGGTATATGTTAAACTTGGTCTACAACCTTGTACAGGCTTTTATTACAATTAACACAGCGGTTGACTAGGAACCCTGTGGTATATCATTGTTGTTATAACTGTACTATCTTAGGGTGTTCTCGTTTTGCATACATTTGATAATTAGGTACAAAACAACATGTGTTAATTGTGTGTAGATAATTATAGTCTTCTTACCTGAGATTTACCTGTGTTTTCAAATGCATTTCGAAGAAGAGTTTAGTGTATTATACTGTACATGTATTCTAGTGGTGCACTTTGTTTAGATTGACGATTTTTAAAAAAATCTGAATTCTTTAAACGTTTTTCAATTCATTCACAGACTGATAATACCGTTTTTATTGTTATATTCAGCTACTGAAATACACAAGCACAAGCTACTTGCACATGTGTGTTTTTATTCACAATGTTTAAATTAGAAATGGGAACAAGCCTATCTTAGCAGACTTAAAACACACCTGTATTAACTTAATTGCAAAACACATACTTACACTCCTTCATTACTGAAATTATACCTTAATTGAACCTTATTCAACTTATATTTCTAATCAAATTGGCGATGAATTTCATTATGTTTTAGAATGCAGTGCACTGTCACATGTAAGAAAAAAAATTGTTTAGTAATTATTATCTTAAACACCCAAACATCTTAAAATTTAGAACACTTATGTCATCTTCAAATCATGTAATACTTATGAAAATGTGTACTTTAATTAGAAAAATATTTGATTTGGTCGGTCATCCTACATAACAACTATAAGAAATTCATTGTTTACTTTACTCTGTTTCTTTTTGTACATCCCGCTTTTCTTATACTTTTGTATATAATTCTTCTGCACCTCATGTATCATTATATGTTATGAGTGAAAATAAATGAACTTGAACTTGAACTTAATGAACTATGATTCAAAGCATTTTTATTTTACTATAATTGTAATCATAAAAGTAATCAAAAATGAACCATGATTACAGTTCTTTTTTCAAAGTAATCGATTAAATTACGATTACTTGAAATCAAAAAAATGAATGATTACTGATTACTCATGATTACTCAGCAACTTGTAATCATTTACAGATGATTACGATTACTTGTTATGATTACCCCATCTCTTTTGTCGAGATCTAGGGAAAAATTCAAATTTTCAAGACAGACTACATTGATTTTTTTGTTAAACAAAAGATTTGTATGGCTAAAAATTTCATGCACTGACAATTTTATGGGACATATTTATAATAAGTAGTTGGACAGTCTCCTGGAATGCTTAAAGAACAGCATATTAAAACGTTCCTCGGGATACAAACTTGGTTGGTTTGTGAAGACTTAAGGACTTCTTAGAAGCTATGATCACGTACCAACCAAATTAACATTTTAACATGCTGTTTATTTTAATTCACCTGGATATGTATGAACTTCATTGGTCACGTGATCAAAATCGTGTGAAACCAAAAAGGCTACTTATAATATTTGATCACGTACCATTAACGGTGCCAACCAAATATATCCCTGTGAACTTTTTAACATTTTTTTTACTTATATTTGCTCACGAGAAAAGAAAGTCTTTTAGAATTATTAGCATTATCGTGTTTTCCTGCTACTCAAAAGCGGTATTCATTTTAAAATCATTAAAATGTTTACATTGATTTGAAAGTTTAAATGCTGTTACGTACGATTATATAAGAAAACATATTTCATAGGAAAACTCATAGTACTATATATATTATTAATAAAACAAATACATAAAAATAGCGGTATTTTACCAGTAAATATTTTATTGAAATAAACGAGATTTTCATGTATTACTTGACTATCAAGATGGCACATTTCAAGGTTTTCCTGTCATGAAAAAGCAAAAGAAATATAAGTAGATATACAGAAAAAAAATTGACAAAGATGCATTTAGCATCAATTTGATAGGAGATGTGGACCATCGATATCAACAGCTTTGACTTTATCTCAAATAGATTCTGAAGCATAAGCAATAGATTTCGAAATGTAAAATAAATGGCTTCATGAATATCTTTACCATGCATTTAGATTTTTTCTCACATGTCTGAGAGCGGAGAAAAAGATTTCTGAAAAATTTAGTTTTTTCGCATATTTGGCCTCGTCCACGAGGTTACTGGCTGGTAGGGAAAATAATTAACAATTTAGATTCTTCTAATGCTAGAAATGCTTCAAATGAAAAAAATGCGAATAACTGTAATGGTAGTTTTTATGCGTGACTCAGGTAACCTTAAATTATATTGATGTATATTTGATGAGCCGAAAACCTACAGTGAAATGGGGCAGGGACATATTATACAAATGTTAACGATGAGAAGTAATCATTTTGCGGACTAAATGTTTGCCTAAATTTCATAATATAATTTTGGACCAAATTTGTCCCACGTCTCCCTTTTTTTCTTTGACATTTATATGTTTATTTTATCTTCAACGTTGTATGTTTTATTCAGCAATAAATAAATCCGTGTGATGTCGTTTTATGTATAAGGTAGATGGCCAGTCTACTTCAAGTTCTGATTGAAGTTCAATCACATCTGGTTAAACCATAATGTTCGTACAATGTGGGTGGCATATATCGTACGTACAATGCTTGACTTTCTTTAAAGCTGAGATAATCATAACGTAATAGAATGATTCTTGATATCAATATAAATATACGCAAAAGTTAAAATAACTTCATTGATCTTTTATTTAAAGTTAAGGAATGATAACTCTTGCTGAGTATAAAATTTAATGTAAATGTCAGTTCTTAATGCCGGTAAATTTTAAACCATGCCTTACAGTTACAGTGAAATAAACTCAACACGCTGAGTGGTAACTGTAATATATGCCTTTTAAATCCCTTCTTAAATTTCCTGCACCTATTTTCAGGTCATTTGTTATCTACAGAAACCTTAAAAAAATATTTTTTATTGATGTCATCGTCAAGACACTTCAGTTTTTATTAGGCTGTATAGTTGCATGTGTTTATTTCATAAAGATATATAAAAAAAAAATTCAATAATCTATATCTCACCTTCCTAAACATTTTTTTAGTACACCAATCCTTTCTTCCTTGCTATTTTCACAAACTCCGACAGCAACTGGTCTACACTGGAAAAAAAACTTAAGGAAAATGAATAAAAACTCAGTGCAATTGAAACAATACTGAAATATACGACATAATAAATCACTTTAATCTTAAAAAATCTCTTGTTCAAAGGAAATTTAATGTTTATTTTACCTTCAACGTTGGATGTTTTATGCAGCAATAAATATATCTGTGTGATGTCGTTTTATGTATCAGGTAGATGGCCAGTCTACTTCAAGTTCTGCTTAAATTCCAATCACATCTCCGCTAAAGTTGTGATGTTCTACCATAATGTGCGTAAAATAATGTGTATTAGGACCATGCTTTGTCTGTTCGTCAGTCAACGCTTGTCAGGGGCATATGTTTTAAGATTTTCCATCTTCTTAACCCAATCCGGCTTTTACGGTACACAGAGATGGCCGTTAGATAAAGGTTGTGTAGGTCCTTTGACAATTCTTTAATCTTTTATACATGTAAAAGGGTTCACAGTGACGTTAAAGTACATTTTCATGTTGAATGCGATCATGGTCAGCACAGATATCTTTTAAATGCAGTGTTGGACCATACTCCTCAGTGGCCCAATCGTTGTCAGACTAACAAATGTATGTATGTGCAAATGTTACCTAGACCTCAAATCAAAGTTCTTTGTGAAATTTAAAAGTTTGTAAGTCAAAGATAAAGGTCGAAGCAAAATCATCTTAAATCGTATTCATCTAGATGTTTAATATTTTGTCATTAATGTTTTAAGTAATCACAGATATTTCACTTGACTTAAAAAGGTGGAGAAAAAAAAACTGTCATTACTTAAATGAAAATCAGTTACTACAGTACTATCAATATTTTAAATCCAACGCCTTTTTATAAGATATGTCTTTCGTCCAGTGAACAAATTGATGTGCTCGTAGTATAACAGTCTTCTAGAGGTGCTAGGTGCAGATTAGACACTATACTCCATAAACATATTTGACCTGTAGTAATAAAAATGGTCGCTTAAAAAGGGATATGTTGGTGTTGCTCAGTAGAATAGTGAACTATTAAGATTTGCAGGACAGTTGTTTTTTTTTAAATTAACCCTTGATGATGCTTGATAAATTGTTTGAACATAAGAAAAAGTATTTTGCAAAACTGGATTTATTATTAAATTAATATAATCGAATAACATTCAGCATTGTCTACCTGTTTACCTGATGCTGTCCATTCTTGATACAAACAAACAAACAAACATGTTTGAAGTCAAATATTTGTTTGGCCCCAACCGTTCGTCGTGTCAAAAAATACTTATCTATACTACTATATTAAAATAATAGACTCGAATTTTTTAGCTTTAATACCGAGAAATCGGAGGAGAACTGAGTTTTGTTTTATATATTTTAAACATCATTGGTACCTGGAGATTACCAATTTGTTTTTACTTTTTCGCAATCAAGCTTCGCTAATTAATAATCAACGAAAATTCCTAACAAAAATCCGGAAATCATGTATATTTTTTGGATTTTACAATCATGCGCTTGCGCATTACATTCACGCTAAATCAAGGGAGGCTCTATAGTTTATGTTTCCACAATATCACATATGCTTTGATAAACTCAGAAACGATAACACAAATACATGTAGATTTTTATTGAAAATTTGCTATATAGCGTATTCTGTCAACAAAGAAAATACAGAAGATAACTCTAACTCAGTGCAGTTCATATGAACAATCCCGAGAGTTCCGAATGTCAACATGGTGTGGAAATATTGAAGCGAATAAAAAACGGTAGTGAAAAAGTGTTGAATTCTTTATCAATATGAATTAAATTTTTAGATGAAGGGGTTTTACAGCCTTACAATGGTTTTTATCAATAATTTAACTGTTATTTTCATTGCAACTTCATTATTTTTTTCAAAATCGTTTCTGAGCGATTCTGCAATTCTTTGCTACATAACGGGTGTGGTGAAGGCATGTCTCGAAACACAGATTATTCTAACCAAGCAGAGAGTAGTGAAATTAAAGCATTATTTTAGGCTTAAAGCTTGGTTATGTTAATGTCAACAATACTGTGTGTCGATGATATTGAATCTATTTCTTAAATTTCCGATAGCATATGCAACGTCAACCCGTGCATGCACGGGTCAAAATCTAGTTATTTTGTTAAGAAAAAAAAACTTTTTTTTTAACTAAATGATTAGCAACTAGCATAACAAGATAGTGAACTGCATTCATAAAAAAAGTTGTCAAACGTTAAATTGTAATAAAACAGTAACAATATAATTCCTACATGTATGTACTCAATAAAAAATATTATTAATCTTGTGTTAAGATACTTTAAGAAAGAATCTTGGGCTCTGTATCATACTTGTATCTCGACAAAATATATGCATACATGTATAAGTTAGGTTTAATATTAGAAATACTGTAAGGAAGCACATTGGACTTAATAAATTGAAAATAATACAAATCAGCCAGTTTTCATGATCAACTGTATATACCGGTATGTACCCTTTAAGGTATCCGATCCATAATAGACTCAGATTCAATGAATAACAGATATGTATGGGCTTAATACTCAGTATACTTGGACATAATTTTCCTTTTTAAGTATTAATATGTAAAAGTGGACTGTGTGCTAATTAATGACCTTTCCCTTTTTTTGAAGAGTTGTCCCCCTTTGCATTTATTCTAAAAAAAATTGATTCTAAAAAAATATACACGCTATAAAATTTATTTTTATTAGTGTTTGTATTTCTAATGATAAAGTACTTCTCTCCACCAAAGCATTTTTTGATATTCCTAGTAATTATTTTTTTCATTTTAAAAAATGTGCTTGTCTCCATAGACCTTAATGCAATCTTCATAAATAATTACTGCTTAGTTAATAATATTTTTGAAAATTTCTCTCGGTAAACCTTTTTCTACTCTTAAATGCTTTATTTAAATATCAAAGTATTAAATACATGATGAGTATTCAAGGTTGAAAAAATTTGGTCCTAATATGGATCGGATACCTTAAGTATTAAATGTACATGCATAAGTGCCTCTCTCTCTCCCTCCCTCTCTCTCCATCTCCCTCTCTCTATCTCTCTCTCTACCATTTTATCATATAGTTTTACTCTGGCTACAAACGGGTTTTATAGTTAAAATCAAATGTACAAGAAGAAGAACTGCACCAATACCCCCCAACACAATGGACACAATTGTAATAATAGACATGCTTTTCATATTCAATGGTGTTTGCTTCGAATTGGTGCGCACACTTGAGTTAACAACAAGATCAACAAGGCTTGTGCTTCTACTTTTTAAAATCATATTACTCATCGAAATATGCTCCTCTGAGTCCTCACGTGTTGTAGCTGGACCAACTGTAAAACATAATTTATAAAAGTACTTTGACATTTTCTGTGTTTTTTTTGTTTGTTTTGTTTTGTTTTGTTTTGTTTTTGTTTTTTTTGCTTTTGTTTAATATCTTCAAAGAATATCCTTAATATCAATTTAATATAATGATATATACCGTTTTCAGATACTGTTACAGGACATCCCGTCACATGGTTACACAAGTCATGTCTACAGTTACATGTAGATTGACAACCAGCTCCGTATGATGGAGGGGGACATGTCTTACAGCGAGTCGGATGTCCGTAAAAGCCAACACTACACTCTACTCAAAATTCAAACATATCTTAATAAGAATTTATTTGTCCGTTCATTCTTTTGCTTAATGAGTTGACATGTCAAATTATGAAGTTGATTGTAAACAAAAATCAAATTAAGACATGTCTGCAAATATTGACTGAGATACGACTAAACCACTTGATATTTGGAACTTTGTGTAATGTACTTTAATGTCTGTTATGTTGTGAAAAGAATGACGCCTACTTTGTTCTTCTATTACACGTTCTCATCGACCACGTGCGGGGTTAGACAAACGTTAAGATCTTTAAATGACAGATAGGAACACACTAAATGCATTTGAAGCATCGGTAAAGAAGTGAACTGAACTGAAGTTAACTTTATTTTTTTTACAACGATTGGTAAGCAAGTTCTACAACTTATATAAATATATATCGTTAGCAAGGATGTTAGCGCGAGGGGGTTATTGGTGTGGGAAGAAGCCGAGGGTCATTGGTGTGGGAAGAAGCCGGAGTACCCGGAGAGAACCCACGTGTCCAAGCGGGCGATAATACCCTATCGCATACAGCCACTGTCGATCACGGGAATCGAACTCGGGTCGCAGCGGTGCCAAGCAAGTACATTGTGCACTACGCTACTTGGACACCTTGGTAAAGAAGTCGTCTTCACTGGTTACATCCCCTTAACACGATATATTTTCTCTCCTTATGTATCGCAGAAATATAATGTTGATGTAAATCTCCATATCCATAAACTTTCTCTTTAATATAATAGAAAACAAAATGAATTATAATCCGGAGATGTTTTGACATTTTTTTTTCTTTTCATCAAGAAAAGATAAAAAACTGTTAGGTGCAAAATGACTGGCTTTTTAAACACTTTCGATGTTATATAGCAGTACACATTTAATTAAATAAAATGATTAAAATTGTTCATTATCCCTTCAAGCACAAAAAGTCAACGTACAATATATAACCTTTATTACGCAGGAGAGTCGCCAAAAAGTATGGGGGAGTCGCCTCCAAAATTTAGGTAACAGCTTTTGAAGGTATTTATAACATTTTTTTTTTCAAAACAAATACCACACGGAACACAGATATTGTCAAACTTTATATTTGTCATTCGATATTTATGAAAATTTCAGGGGTCATGCTATGTTCATTCAATAGCATCCTAAAATTTCTCCTTTAAAACACCTCTATTAGCTAGTCAGGTTTCATCACGCAGCTAAGAAATGTGATGTCAACAGAGATTGTTAATTACAACAAACCCGGATGATAACGTTAAAAAATTATGTGAGTAATTCCGAAAGACCCCCGAATGGAGAATATATGTCATCTTTCTTTGTTAATCTCAGTAAGACACCTGTAAATTTTTCTGATTGAAAAATGACGTGTTGATGAAATTATCTTGGATATTTTCCCCTTCATCTATTCTAATAGCTATTCTTTCACAGGTATGTGTATTTGTTTTTAGATCGTTAAAATGTGCGTCATAATTATCTTTGGATGATAACAGTCTCAAATACTTCGCAACTATCTATCCTGGTACTCCACTTTCACTATGTAAGCATTACATCTGAGCAAGAGTTCTTCCGATTATTTTTTTTTCTCTATGGTTTTTGTAGATCTAATTATTGTATTAAAGAGGTTTAAATGTATCATCTTTTTTGACTGTTTCGACTCTGTAATCTAAAGCAAGTCGTATGTTTTACAAATCCTGTATACATCTTTTTTAACCCTACCGTTTTGGCAAAAATATATATATTTTTAATTCTTGTTATAAATGCCTACAAAAGCCGTGACCTAAATTTTTTTCGTCTCTGAAGGAGAGAAAATATAAAGGGTAGACGGGTGTTTCAAAACAGATGATATGAACATAATGAACATTGTTTGAGCACAAAAGTGATACTATACAATTTTATGATTATCTAAATATCAAGCAAAAAGTGAAGCAAAAACTCGGGACAAAGTAGAACGATTCTGAACGATTTAGCATTTTCAACCGTAAATATGGTGGAAATCTCAGAAGAAGACCTTTTAAGGCCACGCAATTGCTAAAAAAATATACGATGACAAGACAGGTATACGGCTTAAGCTCTTCATATTTTTTCCACTGATTGTTTAACTAGAATTAGGCCAAAGGGATTAATTATCAAGTACTTTTGACACACTAACTGTTGTCAACAGTTCTAAAACATATATTAAAAAAACAAGCATTCTGAGAGTATTGCATAAGCAATACACGTCCACTACCGGTTTGTAGAAATTTGTGAAGACAATGCACTGTTATGCAGAATATCATTTTTTCTCAACAGACCAACCCAATAACGAACCCGATTGTAATAATACATAAAACCCTGTCGATGAAATTTACAACACAATGCTTGACAATATTTTACAGAACTTATTTGTTTGTTAGATACAATAAAAGGAATGGTCCTAGAAATGTACTTGATCTGTACTTTGACATTTCAGACGGACGGACTGACGGACGCAGAGGAAAGCTATAGTCCCCTCCGGTGAAATACGGTAGGGGACTAATAACTACAGGAGACATTCACAGTAATTAGACTTTCGGGTAACAATAACTCGATTTTCCCCCTAAAAAACAAGAATGAGAGAAAATTTAAATGAAGACATCTTGAAATAAAGATAAATAAGAAATAAATAATAATTTTTATTGTTGTTAGTTTGTAAGGTGTTTAAAATACAGGAGCAATAAGCAGCGTTAAAATGACGCTGATAAATAGTTTGCGGTTGCGCCGGGTCACTAGATGAAGGCACGTTGGTCGGCATACCAGGAATGATCTCTCCATGCCATGGACAAGAAACTTTTAACATTGATAATCTCTATCCTTAATTACGTTTGGTGAAATATCAAGAGTTAATTTTTTTACTAAAAGAATAGAAGAGAAAATGTCTCATTAATTTCCGAACCCTAGTAAGTGTTAAAAAGTTCACCGGCATATGGACTTTTTCGTATTATTCGTACGTAAGCAAATCCTATGAGAAACCCGTTGGGCTTCAAAGGGTTTGATCACGTAACCAACAAAATTCATATCATGTTAAACTTTTTAAAAGTTTCTTAAGTACATGACTTAAGTACATGACATCTACTCGTGCTAGCATTTGAACTTGTACGCAACTAGATGTAGCATTGTTAAAACCAAATTATAAGTGTGTATCTGATATTGATTTAAGTATAGAGAGGAAAAATTGCAAACGACTGAGCATCTGGCTTTATAAAAGTAATTGAAGTATTTCATTATGAGTAAGCTATACATGTTTCAAATGTTGAATGCAACTGTTTTAATGTTTAATGCTTAACCGTTATAATGCAACATAATGTATATTGAATGCAACTGTTTTACATGTACGCGTATACAGGTACAAACTTTTTTATTTATTTTTTTAAATCCATATTAAAATACTTTCACATGTAAACATACTATTATCACACAAATTCTAAGTTGCATACGCTAAATGCTTAACTGTTATTATGCATAAGTTGCAATCTTGTTTTCAATTTCAACAAAAATGATATATCCAGTGTGTAAAGTGACTTATTACATGTAAGATATCAACTCTCTTGAATAAACTGTACATTTTATTATAAACGTTAAGGTTCACTTACCTTCAGCTGAAATGATAATTCCATACTTTATCACAAGAACTAGTAGATTAATGTAAAATTGAGTGTAAATAAGACAGTATCGATTCATATTCAGAAAAGCAACTGATAATGCTAATAACGAGTATGCTTTAAAATGGTATATGTGGTGACAACAGGAAAACAAATGTTTGGAGTTTTGGTCTATCATGATGACAATCATTATTTTATCATATTTTACGTAATATTATATGCTAGTTTTTTAGCATTATTCCTCTATCGCGTGAGAATAAAATTAAAATTGCATACTGCTCCATCATGCAAAACATAAAATTATTCATTTCTTTTTATGACAATATCATAGACATAGCTATACTTTTTAACAAGTTGAAAAAAGTTAACGTTTCAGTTTATTGTAATTGAAAAAACAAAATAAATTCTGGAATATTATGATAGCTGTTTAACTTAAAAAAAAACAAGAACAATTGCATAGCTTGTAAAAAATGTAATCTAATATAAACTAGGGAAAACATTGCAAAGTACTCATATTTTCATAGGTCTTTTAAGAAATCACACAAGTACAAAAGAACACGGGTTCCATATGCATCGTCAAATGATAAAATTAGATACAATCACTTGTTTAATTGATCATTTATTCTGCAATTGTCTTCTTCGAGGATAATGGCAGAGAACGTGAATAATTACTTTATTTTCTTAAAAAAAAAAAAATCATTGTTTTTAAAATATTGGAGATTAACAACAAAAAAAAAAAAAATAGTTAGCCGATGTATAGAAAGACGCGTAAATGACACATCATTAATTTGTATGAACAGATCCTGTATTTAATTAATTTTGGCCAATCAAGAAAAGATTTAAATTTATAAAAGCATTTTAGCTACAATTTTATAAACATCTCACAAGCAAATGAATCTTTCACTCACAATCACACTCCATTTAGACAAGTAACTTATGTGACTTTGCATTTAAGAAGTCTTTTGAATATGACGATTATATCAGATGACAACACTGACGTAGCCTGAAGAAAAACAAATATTTTCTAGAAAAAGGAATTGATGGTTCTCTCTTTTAAATAAAAACATTGTTTTATATATGGACACACATCAGAAGACTTCTATAGTTTATATTAAGATAACATTATATTACGATTTGATGATTATAGTGATAAAAAGGTCCTAATTATATTTAATAAGTGAGCCTTTATCGTCCAATATGTTATTACTTTGTGAAATATATTCTGATATCGTGCATAAACTACACAGTACCACATGCATATTTCGAACACATGTGCTAACCGCATTTCGGTTCTGTCAGTACTTTGATTATCAGTGTAACAGATATATGGAATACGTTCGTATTTTTATTATGCAATAACCATTTAGTGGCGCCGTAAGGTGCGTTGTAATGTTTGAAGAAAGTAATCATTTGACCCACGATAGCAGTAAATCGATATTCTTTCTTATAAAGGAGAACATTATATAGATATGTTCAAAGTTGTATTAAAACCTCAAAAGGTATGTCTATTATTAGTAAGAGATTGTATAGGAACTTTGTAAAAAAAATGTACATGTATATTTGAAAACGATCTCAAAAGTATATCGTGTTCAATATTAATCTTTCTGAAAAAAGCACAAGAAACAATGTCAATCTAAAGATAATGATATTTAAAAGGTTCTCATTAATCTTTCAGTCTGGAATTGGCATCTTTTTTGATAATAAAGGTACACAAAGTATCACCACGTCAATTAGAAAAAATGCAGACTGCACTCGTCTTTATATGTATCTATGTCGTTCCTAAAGTGGTAAGTTCTACTAATAGTTTGAGATTTCTTTGACAGATTAATGTTTCACTATCTTACAGCACTATATTAATGAGCAAAAACAAAGAAAAAGACATTTCTTTTATTTTGTTTAAACAGAGTTTAATTATAACACATATCTTTCAATCACATCAGTGGTTGCTGTAATTAGTCACCAAAATTAACTTTAGATTATTTATAATTTCAATTCAGTTTAAATAATTTTATTATTTTCTGGTATGTATGGTTGTGCTATATGGCCCCTCTTACGCTTTGTCACTGTACATAATCTATGTTTGAACAATTACGATACAATACATTCGATTCAACAAGAAGTAACAGAGCTAATAAAGAGTAAACTACCACAAACAATTTTGTTCTCAAACTGTATTCCCTACCTATTACCTTATCAACGATTCTCGTCGTATATAGTCAGTATTTTACGAGTGGACCATGATTGTTTTAAAGGGACATAAAATCAATGTTTGTGGCCATAATTTAATCGACTGAAACCTAGAAGTCTCATTACTTAGCCAAACATTGATTTTTCTTATCTCTTTAAAATCCTTCTTAAGATTGTTCTGTATATATTTGGTAGATTTTTTTTCTAGCTAGATAAATCTTTCTCGGAATACACACTTGTATAGAAGAAAATTTCATCAAATATTTGAATTGCTAAGGATAAAGCACATAGTGTAGATTATAATGTGATTTATGAAAACATTTTGCTACTATCTTTAAAGAATCGCAGGTGTTTGCTAAAACTTGTTAGACAATAATTTTTGAAATAAAAAACCCATAAAAAAGTTTGGGCAAGGGTCAACTTAATGTTGTGCATGGAAAAGGTCATATGGACTTTTGGATGCATATACTTCTATCAATTTTAAAGTTTATTGAAAACATTTATTTGAGGGTGGATTTGAATGATGAATAAAAGACTCAACTTTTAGAAAAAAACGAAGAAAAAAACACATACAAAAACAACAGATAATCAAATAAGATTGTTGCATTTATTATTTAGTCATGTGAAGGTTGCCTTGAATCCATTCCAACCATATCAGTCGTAAATAGATGTCCAAAAGACATTAGTGAGTGGATCAGAAGTAAGAGCAGAAAACAGTGTCATTTGGTTAACCAGAATTGCACAACTCTAGAAGGATTTGAATATCATTGTCTACCGGACAGATACCATGAACGTTTTATGGAAGTATGTGCTCCAAAACAAAATATAGTTGGTGAGTCGACATGATTATGATTAGTGCATATGTTAAAAAAACCTTTGAAATATTATTATCATTCATTTTTAGCAGGACACATTGCGTATGCAATAACCAGATTATAGCTACGATGCATCGTTTACTTGATGTTGACTGAACAGTTAAAATCGTTCCCCCACAAAATTGTAATTCCAACTTAAAAGAGAACGTAGAATATTTAATAGTTCAGTGTAAGTTTGCATTTGATATATTGAAACATCACATTGTTTGTTTCATCATCAGGTGGACACTGTCCATTCTATGATGAAGAGGAAAACAGCGTGGACATGAATCTCTACCAGTCGTGCAAAGAACATACGACGCCTTGCCCAGATTTGTACAATTCAAACGTAGCATATAAATGTAAGCACGATATTTTACATTTGTTTAAATGAAATGAGACTGTATGGTCAACAAATTAACCACCAGCTCTTCTCAAAATTTTAAGATATGAACTGTTAAGCTAAAAACTATAATGTTACATAGAGAGATCTATGTATTTCATCTTTAAAATTTAAGTATTTTCCTATATTTTTAAATGAAGCCTTAAGTTTTTAAAAAATGAGATTAATGGAGTCCAAAAATGGCCACGGCCATTGAGCCCTCTTCTATCGTTGGCAATTGTTGGCAGTCTTAAAACAATGGCAGGTGGTAATCATTTAATTGACGTTAATTTTAAATTGTTAAGAAATGGGAAAAAAAGAAAATCGTTTTATCCACGATAAATAATACCTATGAGGATGCCTAACGTGCCTATCTATGATAAGACTTTATGACAATTTTTACTTTTGGATCACGTTCAGATTATATCGACATGACCGTTAGTATATCAATTTAAATAAAAAGTATCTCCATCTTTATATATTTTTATATTTTATTCCATCTGAACAGTCATTAGAGAACGATTTGTTGTTCGGTACGTGCGTTCGCTTGGGTAAGTGCAGTACATCAGAAATTGAAAACCCACCTTATTTCAGTTAGGTTTTTACAAAATAATTGATCCTAATACTCACAATATTCAATTGCTTTAATAGTGTTTAGCCTAATAAAATATATCAAAAAAAAGACCCCAAATGAATTCTTAGTTAACCTGATGAGGAGTTTCTGAATTAAAATTGTTTCCTCATTAGCTTACGTAGTTTAACAATTAACATTATGACATAATTTACAGCTCGTGAGATTTGTATAGGTATCTTATATGACATTGCTTAGTAACTGTCCAAACTTTCATTTTATACCTTGTGAATTAATATGCATGTATATATACAGCAAACTTTCTCTTTTTTAAAATATTTCTTATTTTGTAAAAACTTGATGAAGAAAGATTTTACGTACATTGTAAGTTATATAAATTAAACACGATATGATTTTATTGAATATCAATGAAAAAAAAATAAACATGCCCTGATGACTTTTGTTGTTGTTGCAATTAGTTATATGTAAGTACAATGCAACTCTCTTAATTTTATAATGAATTGATTTATTTGGGTTTAAGAAGAGGCCCAATGTTTATGCATTATTTCTTACATTTTTTACTATACCATAGGACACTTAACTCTTAACCAACTCTTTTTTTAATACTACCACTAGATTTTGACCCGTGCGTGCACGGGTATACATTGTATATGATGGCCGACATTTACGAAAAGATACATCGACACACCGTATTGTTGCCATTTTCATAATAAAGTTATAAGCCTACAATAGCGCTGTTATTTTCACTACATTCTGCTTATTTAGAATAATCTTACTGTGTCTCGGGACAGACCTATACCACTTAAATTAAAATGCCTCCCATATTACCCGTAATGAAGCAAAAAATTGCAGAATAGCTCCGAAACGATTTTGGAGAAAATTAATGAAGCTGCTTTGAAAATAAGTCAAATTATTCATAATGAACCATCTTGAACCTGTAAATACCTTTCATCTAAAAATTTAATTCATATTAATGAAGAATTCAACACTTTCTCCAGCAAAGTTTTTCATTTGCTTCGAGTTGACATTCGAAACTATCGTGATTTTTCATATTAAATGCACTGAGTAAGAGTTTTCTCCCGTATATGGCAACATTTTAATGAAAATTTACACGTATTTGTAATATCGTTTCTGAGTTTATCCATGCAAATGTGATATTGTGGAAACAAAAACTAAAGAGCCTCTCGTGATTTAGCGTGAATGTAATGCGCATGCGCAAGATTGTAAAATCTGAAAAATCTATATGATTTCCGGATTGTTTACCGGAATTTTCGTTGATTTTTAATTAGCGAAGCTTGATTGAGAAAAAATAAAAACCAATTGGTAATCTCCAAGTGCCAGTAATGTTTAAAATATATAAAACAAATGACAGTAATCTTCCGATTTCTCGGTATTAAAGCCCAAAAATTCGAGTCTTTTATTTTAATATAGTAGTATAGATGTATTTTTTTCTAACAATTAACACTAATCCCTTTGTTTCATTGTATTACGTTTATTCAAGTTTGCTGAATAGAATACGTTTGGGAAGAGAAGATATGAGAATATGGGGTCCTAAAGCCTCCTACATGTATAATCAAATTTGATGATGAAGTAGCAATCAAAGAGTATCTTAGGTTGTCCCTTCCCGGTTCTTAAATCATATTCATTTGTGGTTACAAATAACCATATTACATATATCGATTAATAAAAAAAACAACTCAAAACATTTATGAAAGTGGATCGACTTTATCAGAATAAGTTTTGATGATAAAATATATTGATGCATTTTCATAACTTTTTTGTTTTACAGGTGCGTCGACTCTGTCCTAAACTAAACGCACATTGATTGTTTTTAAAGTGGGTTAAATTTTCCTAAACTTAAAGCATTTTGAAAATGATTTTCAAAGTTTGTAATTTATTGGTGTCACACTGTACATGAACATGTAGTGTACTAAGCTTGTAGTTTAAAATACTACTTGGAAACAATATAATAATAAAATTATTGTCATAAATTGTTAATTTTAACTTTATGGGATAGTTCAATGTTTTAAAAAAACGGTAAGTTGGAATAGTCTCGATCTGCGATTAGTATTGAGCCGAGTTCATATTTTCCATGTTTAATGCCCCTTTTTGAATGTTTCTGATGGGCATCCAAAATTTGAAGTGTCTGTTGTCGACTTGTATTTGCGATACAGTATTCACAATTAGATGCATTTCTTTGGTTTTTATATTATGATTGCATAGTGTGTGCTTAAAAAGAAACAAGGAAAGGCAAAGCAAAGGCAAAAAAAAAATAATCTGCCGCTTGAAACAGAACGCTGATCAGAATTATTGCATGTTGACACCTACAAATGTTAACTAAAATATGTCACGAAATTTGAGTACATTGCAAAATAAGTTCTGTATATTTTTAAAACTTTACAACTGATACTCATTTGTTGGTTTATTAGATATACCAAAGTGGACCTTTATAAGCATTAAAATGGAAAAATATGTAATTTAAAATTGCTAAGCTCTTTATAATGATGACTACCCTCTGTAGCAACATCTTATGATACCGAATCCATTAAAATTAACCCTGCATTAGTGTTCAGAATCATGACCACTAATAATACATGCATAATTGTATCATTTAGGAACTACTGAGCCGTTATTATTGATAACATTTCAACATTTTTTTATTGAGAGTCAAAATTCATATATACTAGTGATATAAGAGAATAACACAAGGTAGGTACATCACTGACAATTAATTATATATAATTCATATTGCTTTTGTGAAAGTAGACTTCAACCATTATTGATTCAATTATTATAAAATGATGCTATAATTTTAAACAGGTATTGGTCAAGTCATGTTTTTCTATTTCATTAATGCGTTCAGACCACTAATACAACTTTATATCGTTAGTGGATACTTTGTTATTAGATGTCACTTCAATGCTTCTTGTAGAGGCATGCTTTTATTACTATAGTGACGTGCCAAAATATATGCAACTTTTCCTTATCATCATCGCCACTCGGCAAACTTTCTTGTATTTTCAAATTCTCATAAATCAAAAACTATAAAAGACACTTCAAAGGTCAGTATTCAGTGATGTGACATTTACAGCTTTAATCGTCTTGGAATTGGGTTGTATAAGTTTCCGAAATGAAGAACAGTTAGAGAGGACAAGATTTTCAAAACGTCAGTAACCAAATCATTCTTGATTTAATCGCTGTCAGTGATTTTTCTAGACGGAGTTTTTTTTATATCAACTGTATATTTTCAATAAGTTTAATGTCTGGTTACTGTGATGGCAAGTCAAAACAATCTAAATCATTTTCTTTTTTCCAGGGAGTTGTTAATTGTTGTGAAACATGACAAGAGGGTTTTCATTTTGGAATATAAATGGGGAATTTCCAAAATGTTTTGCAATGACTGGCCATAAACTTTGATCAAGTTTAGATATACTTCTTTAAGTTCACATTTCCAGACATTGGTACTAGTGTCCCCACTCCTCCTGAGTATGTCACACATCCCAAAAACATGAAATTTTCCCTCACATTGTGGCCATGTTTACCAATACACTGTGGTCGGTAAGCTAAATCCTCAGTTCTGCATAATATAAAATCGGTTTTCATTTGATATAACTATACTAAGTTTCATTAGAAAAAAAATACTTTTTCTCCATTATCTGTCAGCTGCATGATTTATCATATTGTTGCTCCACTGAAAACGGCGTTTTCTTTTTACTTCTGACATAGTGAGGGTCTTCCTTAATGTATTTGCGTTAATTTAATGAGAATGGAGTCTTCTTTAAATTTCTCTGATATATAATATTTTGGTGGGGGTGGGGGGGGGGGGGGGCGATTAAAATAATCCACAATTTTCAGTGTCCGACTCAAAATTCTGTCACCACTCTCATCAACGAAACTTTTTCTTTAACGGTTGAAGGTCTTTTCCATACTCCCCCGTCATTATATTTTTTATTACAAACTTAGAAACTGTAGACGTATCCACAAAGAATATTTCTACGGATTAACATTATATTTCACTCGAATATACAAATCTTTAGCAAGTTTTCTTTGCTCCTCTGACATTTCTTGTCGTCTGCCCTCCATTAATTACAATGACATCAGTGGAGAGTTAAAACAAGGGGGCGACTGACATTAACTGAAATTAAGTGAGAGGAGAGATCGTACTCCATTTTAATTGTTCCATGCATCACCGTTGTGAAAAAAGTATAAAATAATTATGGTATTTCAACTTAAAAAATCAAAGAAAATAAAAATGACTAAAAAAAGTTAAGTAAAAAGTTACATGAATAACGGAACATCACTGTAAATGTTTATCAACAACCATATTTCCGATGTATTATGTACTTAACAGATCAGGAATGTTACACAGACGCTCTAAAAAGAAATACGGATGATAACAAAGAAAGTGCTCTTTCAAAGCAAGTATTGTTTTCTTTTACCATTGATCTCAATTTGTTGTGGGGATATTAAGAAGATCGTTTCATGTTTGTGTCTATATTATGATCGCTGACTGAAAAATGCAACATTGAAAAATACCTTAGACGTGACAATGACAATTGAAAGCATTATATTATGATCAAAATTAATAAGCCTTGTAATTTTAATAAATAATCTTCTCAAAGTGTAACAATTTCCATTTTAGGGTCATCCATACCTTAGGGACCATTTTCTATAACTAGCGGAAAACTGGACGTATTTCTCTTTATAAATTGGAGGGGGTCATTATCACGCAATTAATTCTGAATTTCAACTTAAATGTTTTTGAAAAAGAAGGAAATTTGAAGGAAACAAGGGAACAAGATTTTTAAAAAATCGATTAAAGTAAAGAAAGATCCTGTTGTATTTGAATTTTGAATTTGCAGTTACTGTAGTCTGTGGTCATGGCCACTTCATTATGAGATAGGTAGACAGGATCGATACGTGCAGTTAGATATATCCGTGTTGTAATATGCATAAAAAGTATAAACCCCTTAAAACTGGCTTTTCGCAATCCCTAATGCCTAACATGTAAATTTGTGTTTTATATGAGTTTGTTAGAACCAATCTTAAAACCTATAGAGCAAGCTTAAAAATGCGAAGCCATTTTATACACCTATCTTTAGAGGATACACTTCTGCCATTCAGTCAACTGAATTTTTCCTAAATGGTCTATAAAGATGACAAAATGGTACACAGAGCTATGCCATTCAGTCAATTTTTGTCACCTTTCAGTCACCTTTTATAGATTACAGCTTACTTATGAACAAAAAATTATTGTCTTATTAAATAACAATTTTGAACAGTTGCCTGAACCAACAATACAAAGGAAGTATTTTTTTTAAAGATTTTAAAACAAATGCTTCAGCATAGCTAGTGTCCCGATTATTATCTTTATCTAGGCAAATATTTTAAAATACTTTGAATGCATGTCACAATTTAAAAGTATTAGATACTAATGCATATGCGCATTTGTTCCTTGCAGGATGGTGTCAGTGTCAACGTTCATATTCCAAATCCTGATATCCATCTTTCAATGTTTAATGTTAATTGCATTTGTGTACTTCATAAAGAAGCATAAACGTAAGCATTTCAAAAAATGTGTCATTATAAACAAAGGATGACTGCACTTAACACCATATTTTAGGTCCTTTTCCGGTCAATATTGTTCCGTTTATTTTAAACTCAATGTTACTTCAAATCATTTTATAGAGTTTGGTTATCTTCCTATAGAAATTTATTGTCATTATGATTTTAAATTGCGTTGCAATAAAAAAAATTGTTGTTTCCTTACTCTTACTGCTCTGCAAATATCTGAAATCTAGACTAGTCTGCCCTTGATTGAAGATAGTTTTATAATATGAATAAAGGTTCGACCTTATATTGTGATGATCAGGCTAAGTAAGAATAACGATTCTATAATTGAAGACCCCCTTCTCTCTCTCTTTCTCTCCTCTCTCTCTCTCTCTCTCTATCTCTCTCTCTCTCTCTCTCTCTCTCTCTCTCTCTCTCTCTCTCTCTCTCTGCACTCTGTCATTCTTTAAGGGTTCAAAACAAAATATAAAACTCTTAATATCAGCCGGTATAAAGCTGGTATAAATAGCCATTGATAAGCGTAATCCAGAGGCTGATGTCAGCAATTTACGTGTTCGCAAATCATTATATAACAAGAAAATTAATCAGTAACGCACAGAACTGATAATCCGAAAACATTGAGACCCTGGGTCAAGTCCTGTAAACAAATAGTATCGCAAGCAGAATACGTACTACCTTACACGTCACCTGACAGACGTCCAGTATTCACAAGGTTACCTTGGGTAGAACTTACGTGGTGAATTATATTCAACAGGGAAAAGAGTGCCGTTAACAACAGAGGCCGCGAGTTTAAGAAGATACGTTTTTTTCTTTCTTTGACCATTACCACATGTTTGTCCATTGATCTCTTTTAAACATAAGCTTATCGTTATTAATATACAACAACCATTCAATAGAGAACAATAAACAGACATATGCAGACTATGTACGAGGTATGTAAAAGGTGGGCGTCTTCGTTATTCTATGGGGATTCAAGAAAATGTAACGACCCTTATCAATGAATACGACTTCGTACTTTGTAAATATTTTTTTAATTAAAATTAAACATAAAGTTGCAGCTATATGTAAGACAATGGCTACAATAAAACGATTTCTAAAATTCATTTTGTCGCAATTTTTATATGTCTTTAATTGCAGTAATCCTTTATGACACTTTAAAAAGTACGTTTTATAAAAAGTCGCCTGTAAAATCAAACTAATAGTAACGCTAACAATGCATATACAAATCGATCGTTAAATTTTAAGCGGTTTGTTTCAATTATTTTATGATGAAATTATATTAACATCAAATAAAATAAAAAGCTAAATGTATGTTAACTGCAAACGTTTACTATCCATGTTTTGAAGTCAGGAAATGAAATATTTTTACAGTTTATCCATTTCAAAAATTATCGTTGTAGGTGGACGAAAAGATCATATTGCAATGCAAAGTTTGAAAAGTCAACATTTCATAAAATCAACCACGCCTTCAAGGGAAAATAGCCAAATTAACACAACGCCAACCAATTCATCATCAAGAGAAAATAGTTGTAAATCAAATAGCAGCCTTCTATCAAACCACATTTAACTTAGAATATAAATCCTTGTTTTACTTATACTACTATATAGAAGATGATATCCCGCGCTAGCGCGGGAATTAAAACTTTTGTCTGATTTTTTTAATTGCTTTATTAAGGATGACGTTTACTCAGAATGATAATGAAAAACTATCTATTTTAGGCATTTTTCAATTTTTTACAATTTGTGTCCTTCGATTGATTTAATAATCAAGTGAGGTAAACCTAACAGAAAGTATGCAAAATTATATAGTCTAAAATATTGCTGCTAGTGACTGGGTCAATGTTAGAACTGGGCCAGTGTTGAGTTGATAAAAGTTACAAAGAAAAATTATGCCTGGATGTGAAGCAAAATTTTTTACTGTCATGAGCATAAGAGGGCAAGGATTTAGTTCATTTCTGTAAATGAACCTTAGGTAACTATATATGAGTTGTGCAAAAAATGAATAGATAATTTGTGAAATATGAGACCATCGCATTCCAAATGTTTGTACGGAGATGTGGCAGTCAGTGTTTACATAAATAAAATGCTGTTTGTAGATTTCAAATAAATATAAAAATGTAATTTCATTTTCTTTGTGAGGTTTCTTACCATTTCTTTTTATTTAAATGCTCTAGAAATATTTGCTTTTATAAAAAATATAAATATTAGATTAGGTCACAATAACACTGATCCAGGCCAGGCACAATCCATTCTAAAGTGACATGTCACATTAACTGCTAGTGGGAATACATCATTCTGAGATCCAAAATCTTCCTCCATAAACCCTGTTTCAAAATGACAACTCTTTACATCCATTTCAAGTTTCAATTCACATTTTGATGATGACATTTTATCTCTGTTACTAAACGTGTGTAAAAATGCAATGTGTCTCACTGAGGTCAGCATTGGTGCTGCCCTCTTTTAGATGCTTAGAGATAACCCAGCAGGGGGGGGGGGGGTGATGATTTTAACAATATGGCAGCGCTCATGGATTGCAAGAATTAGTTATTCTAAGTGGTATATCTTCTTACTGAGAAAAGCTGTGTCTAAATGGTTTTCAGGTATCATTATACACATCAAACAGACAAATTTAAGCCCTTGATAATTTTTTCATGTCACTTCCTTTAACTTTTAATATTAAAGTACTGCCAAAAATGTTTAAGCGGAAAACAAAATCTGCAAAATTTACTCCGAATTTCCTAGTTTTTGCTAATAGTCAATTTTCGTTTGTGCCTAATCCCATAATAAAGTAAAAATATATATGTTTCGTCAATAATAATTCATTTCAAAAAATACTGTCTGTGTTTAGAACAAGTTTTACTTATGATAATGACCTACCAATGCAAGCGATGATTAACATTATGGTGTTAGCGATATTCAACAGTTCTACAAATTCACAAGTACATAACAATCCAAATTTAAGAATTCAACCCTGAGTAAACAACACCCCTAACCTATCAATACTACTATAGTATTAAAATAATAGACTATAATTTTTGGGCTTTAATACCGAAAAATCAGAAGAGAACTGTCTTTTTTTTAATTATATATTTTAAACATTATTGGCACTAAACGATTACCAATTTGTTTTCATTTTTCTCAATCAAGCTTCGCTAATTAATAATTAACGAAAATTCCTTTAAAAAATCCGGAAATCATATGAATTTTTCGGATTTTACAATCTTGCGCCTGCTCATTACATTCACTCTTAATCACGAGAGGCTCTTTAGTTTTTGTTTCCACAATATCACATTTTCATGCATAAACTCAGAAACGATACAAATACGTGAAAATTTTCATTGAAAATTTGTCTTATATTTATTCTGTTCAACAAAGGAAATACGGGAGATAACTTTAAATCAGTGTATTAAAAACGAAAAGTCCCGATAGTTCCGAATGTCAACTCGAAGCGAGTGAAAAACGTTGCTGGAGAAAGTGTTGAATTCTTCATTAATGTGAATTAAATTATTGGATGAAAGTTAATTACACCCTCAAAATGGTTTATTAAATAATTTGACTGTAAATTTCAATGCAGCTTCAATAATTTTCTCCATTTCGGAGCGATTCTGCAATAGTTTGCTATATTACGGGTATATGGGAGGCATTTTAACTGTGGTATAGGCCTGTCCCTAGACACAGTTAGTGTTATGTTATACTCAGAACTCAGCCAACGCGTGTGATCGCCATTGTAGAACTACTTTTTATTATATCATTGCGCAGCACAATATAACAGTGAACCCCATACTGTAGTTATTATAAATCCGAAATACACCACATTCCTCCCCTTCATGTATATCGTCCATATCAATAATGATCAATAAAATTACATCACATTTAACCATTTCAGTGTTTTTTCAATGTTACTGATATTACTGTTCATGGCCTTTGAATATTTTATGTAACAAGCTATTTAGCTAACAAAATCATATTACAATAAATGACTAGAAAATAATGCATAACATAAACATCATTACAGAAAAGAACCTCTGGTTCTAACTGACTACACAGAGATTATTATGCTCCCAAACATAGTGTGATAAGAAATAATATTCACAGATTAAGCTTCTTTGGAGCCCGTCTCTCTCTTTGAGGATAGCGTCGACCATTGGAGTTGGCACACTTGTGGAAGGTTTGGAAGATTTTTCTGACACTACCAGAGATTTCAATACAGTTGGAGGAATCGCATCATTTCCTCCTGCGGTATGAGTTGCTGTGGGAACGACGACTTCCGGTATATCTATAACTGGTTCCACGTTGGTATCGCTGATTGACGTCGCTATGTGGTGCCAAGTCCCGTATCAACTGTGTATGACAGTGGCCCAGTACGAGACTCTTTCTCTGCGGGAATCCACCTGCATTTCGCGCTCCTATAATCTCTCGTTATGACTCTCTGTCCTTTTGTAAACTTCCTCACACTGGACTGAATGGGAAGTTTCATCTTCTCTTGTCCAGATGACACTGTATTGTGTAGGCTCGGTTTGATCAAGTCCAGTCTGGTTCGTAAATTGCGTCCATAAAGTAGTCTAGCAGGTGTTTCATTTGTAAGAAAGTGCGGTGTCCATTGGTCCAGGGATGATAGGGCGCTGATGTAATGTGTTTGATTCCGTTTTGGGTGAGGAATAAATGGAATCATTCTGAAACAAACTGAGGCCCATTATCAGACACACCTTAGGAAGTCCAAGTTGAGAAAATAAAATACGAAATTCCTCAATGGTATTTGTTGTAGTAGTACTGTTCATTGGGAAAATTTCTACCCATTTTGAATGTGCATCTATGATGAGTAGAAACATTGAGTTCATAAAGGGCCCAGCAAAGTCTATATGATAGCGGTCCCAGGGTTCCTTTGGCAATTCCCAAGGATGTACAGGTGCAGATTTTGGCATGTTGCTATGTCTCTGGCAACCACTAGAGGTAAAACATAACTTTTCAATATCTTGATCCATTTTAGGCCACCATACAAATGATCTTGCAATATACTTCATTTTCACAATCCCTCGTGCAACCCTTGTAAAACAAGGTTTCTAAGTTTCTCGGGCACAACAACACGATTTCCCCACATCAAGCAATTCTGGTGACAGGTCAGTTCCTTAAATATGTAACTGTATGGACGAAATCTCTAATCGTCTGTAGGTAAAGCATTGTGTCCTGTTCGAACACTGTCCAACACATGTGATAAGATCGTATCTCGTTGAGTTCCCAGTTTAACTTGTGCACTGGTAACTGGTAGGTTCTCCATCTGAGTATTGTAAAATATTGTTGCTGTGTCTTCATAATCTGTGGTTATGGAGAGAGGTAGTCTACTCAGGCCATCTGCATTACAATGAGATTTGGTGTTTCGGTATTCAATGTTGTAAGTATGTCCAACCAGATACAGTGCATACCTCTGTAATCTTGCAGCTGTCATGGCAGGTATTCCAGCACTCGGTTTCAGGATGCTAACCAAAGGTTTGTGGTCGGTTACTAATGTGAATCGACGGCCATAAAGTAAGTGTGAAATTTGACTACTCCCCAATATAAAGCTAAGGCTTCCTTGTCGATTTGAGAATATGCCTTTTCAGCCTTTGTTAGTGATCTTGAAGCATATGCTATGGGTCTTTCTGTACCATCATCCATGACATGTGAAAGTACACTACCAAGCCCATATGGAGAAGCGTCACAGGCTAGCTTGACAGGCTTGTGTGGGTCATAATGACCAAGAACTTGCTCTGACGTCATCAACTCCTTAACTTCAGCGAAGGCTTGTTCACACTGTTTTGTCCATTTCCATGTTTTCTCTCCTTGCAGAAGTTCATTCAGTGGACCAAGGACTGTTGACAGGTTTGGTAAAAACGAACGGTAGTAATTGACTAATCCCAAGAATGACCGTAGTTGCTGTAGGTTCTCTGGTCTATGTGCTTTAAGTACTGCATTGACTTTGTCTGGTGAATTCTTTAATTCTTTTTTTAGAAGTCATGTGACCGCAGTAGGCCAATTGTTCCTGAAAGAAGTCGCATTTGTTAAGGTTTGCTCGTAGACCAAATTTCTCTAGGCGCTCTAAAACCGCTTCAAGATTTGCAAGGTGTTCTTCATCTGTTTTCCCACTAATGATCATGTCATTTAAAACACAAGATGTAAACGGTACCCCTTGTAACACTTGTTTTATTGCACGTTGCCATATTGCAGGGGCTGCCGCTACTCCGAACTGCAAGCGTGTATACTGGTACAAGCCCGTCTGTGTGTTTATTGTCATCAATTCTCTTGTCGCCTCATCAACTTCTGAAGCGGGCAGCTTATTAATGTATTTTATAGCAAAAGTTATTCCCCTTTGAATTATTGATTTTTGATAATTTAATTAATGTTCCCAATAATGACCAATGAGTTTGCTAATTATTTTTATACAATAATACATAGTATATGTAAATAAGGTGTTCTGCATAAGTAGTTTTGGGGTTAGGCCGGATTAGTTTGTTTATTTTTAATTTCTAATTGTTAGATACTATGAATTATTTTAGGCCAGCACATATATAGGGACAGTGTCTATAGCGTTTTAGGAAAACGACTAACCTACGATACAGAGTGTGCGGTCACCCCTGCTTTGTATCGCATTAATACAAGTGTGCGGTCATCCCTGCTTGTATTGGTGGTGGTTGCGGCGGAGCACTAGTGTGTGGTCATCCCTGCTGGTGTTCTGGCCTTTCTAGCGCAAGTGTGCGGCACTCACTGCTTGCGTTAGGTTGCGTTGTTGGCGCATCCCTGCTTGCGTTAACGTTGGTACCTGTTCAGTTGCGTAGGTGTGCGGTCATCCCTGCCTGCGTAACGTTTGAGTCCCTATATACGTGCAGGAACGGTGATTAAAGTCTGCACTTGGAAATATTAGCAGCAATCAGGGCTATCCGATTCTATCTCGGGTACGGGCCCGCGGGGATCACAGGCAGTGACCCCCTTGCACGTTACACTTCCATCTGGTTGTAAGCTTTAGTCAAGTCTATCTTTGAAAATTTCTTTCCTCCCGCGAGTGAGGCGAATATGTCTTGGATTCGAGGTAATGGATACTGGTCGACTTTCATGACTGGGTTTATGGCTACCTTGTAGTTTCCACAAAGACGTACTTGTCCATTCTTCTTTACTACTGGCACAACTGGTGAAGCCCATTTACTGTGAGTAATAGGCTTAATAATGCCTTCTTTTTCTCGACGCTGAAGTTCTTCCTCAACCTTTGGCTTCAGTGAATAGGGCACGAGTCTAGCTTTACAGAATTTTGGTTGGGCATTGTCTTCCAGGTACAATGTAGCTGTGATTCCTTTTAATTTTCCGATCTCTGATCCAAATACAGCTTTATGTTTGTCGAGAATCTCCTTCAATACCGCATATGTTTTCTGTGTAGATTGTTGCAGCTTCAGTACTTTGATTTCATGCCAGTTCACTTGAAACTGTATAAGACCATCCCGCCCAAATAGTGCTGGTTCTTTCTGAGCAACAACCATCAAGTCCATGTTTTTTTCTGTTGTTTATTCAACGTCAACGGTACATGTACCATGCCCAAGGGATTAATGCTCTCACCCGAAAAAGTACTTAGCTTGATTCTGGTCTTTTGAAGTGGAACATCACTAAGATTTTCCCTATAGACCGTCTCTGGTATGATGGAGACAGATGATCCAGTATCAAGTTCCATGTCAATTTGTTGTTCTTTGATCATTACCTGAAGTATAATCGGATCCACTTTTTTCACATTGTTCCCAGAATGCACATGTAGTATAGGTTCAAATTAATGTTCATCGTTGTCACCATCATCATCTAAGTAGTTCACCCTTTTTCTTGGTTTCTTGTCTAAATCCTTCTTCTTCTTGAAACATGCTCTCTCAATATGACCTTCATTTGAACAATAGTGACAAATAATGTGCAAGTGTTTACAAAATTTCACACTGTGATCATATCCACACCTCCAACATGGTCTATGACTGTCCTTATGTTGCTGTGATGCAGGTTAATGTTTTTGCATCTGTGGTTTAGGTTTCGATTTCTGACTTCCAAATTTGTGTACTGTGGCACTGATGTTCCGCTGTTCGCGTAGTTCCGTGGCATCCCGTCCTGCTGTTTACATCGCATGCGCGATTTTTATTGCTCCATCCAGGGTAAGTGCTGACTCAGCCAGCAGGCTCCTCTGTACCGATTCATTTTTTATCCCACAAACAAATCTGTCTCTTATAGTACCATTCAAAGTCCCTCTGAAGTTACAGTGAATGGACAGTTTTCTGAGTTCAGCTACATATATAAGAACAGTCTCATTAGATCTTTGTTCACGCTTGTGAAACCGAAATCGCCCCGCGATAACGGACGGTTTTGGGACAGAGATGTCTGTTCAAATGTTGCAGAATTTGTTCGTATGTAAGAACTGCAGGTTTAGTTGGTGCAACAATGTTCTTTAATAGTCCTAATACTGCTAAGGTACTAATAAATCTGCTGATACCCCGTTAGCCTTGAGGTAAAGGTCAACACGTTCCGTGTAAACATCCCATGTTTCGATTGATTCGTCGAATGAGTCAATCCTACCGATTGATGACGATCTCATCTGTATGAATTGTTGTGCGTTTCCATCTCCTTCCTCACCCATTCTGTGTCAGTGTGTCTCTCATCATCCTCGTCGCCATTAATGTTGTGTTATACTCAGAACTCAGCCAACACGTGTGATCGCCATTGTAGAACTACTTTTTATTATATCAATACACAGCACAATACCGTATAACTGGATTTTTCTACGAGGTGCTTTTTTGGGAAAGTCTGCGATCAAGTCTTAATCGAAATAAATTCAATCGCAAAAAATACGTCATAAAATGTCCCCATAAAAATACCCCTTGTGAGGCCTCTTCAAAACTGTAATATGTTTTATGTATTTTAATGTGAATATTTTAATGACATGTAATATTTTTAATTGCTTTGGTGTGTTATAAAAAAAGACTTTAAATGTCAAGTATTAAAATTAAGATAAAAATAGAGTTTGGTTTCGAAGTGAAATCGCAAAAAATAAAATCGCGAAAAATAAATATACCTATTTCAGGATCAAATCGCAAAAATTTGCACACGCATTAAAAATCAGTTATACGGTATAACAGTGAACCCCATACTGTAGTTATTATAAATCAAATCCGAAATACACAACAGTTAGATAATTAGGGCCCCGCAAGGATTTGCGGGTGCCCTATAGTAATCACTCTGTCCGTCCGTCCTTCTGTCTGTCCGTTTGTCACTCTTCCGTCCACAAATTTCCTGTTTTTTCTAATAACTTTTTTTATGGTTGCCAAATCAAGTTCAAATTTGGTATGGTAGATCAGTAGGCAGAAATACATAATTTGATGCTAAGTATGTCTTCTGGTTTGGAGCTGGGGTGGTGGGGTAGATTCCCAACTATGCATAAGAATGAATGGGCAAAGAAAGATAACTGCTGAGAATGTTACCATTGTTTACATGGATGGCTGTGCAAAATTTGTCCATTGTGATTAAAAGGAAGAAAATCCTAAGTTTTATCTTTATCTGTCACATTGAGATTAATTACTGCACTGCCTGTGTCTGCAAATGAACTTTGTTTTGAAGTTAAGGTCAATTTTGAATGATGTGTAGTATTGTATACATTCTTTGAAATTGGATTTAAAATATAATATTCATATTTTATTTTGGTTAAAATACCGTACACAATGATTTATAATAATTTTATTGAATTCTAAAATCAAGATATACATTAAGATATCCTTTTTCACTATTTTATTTTTTTTATCATTTATTTTATTTTTTTCTGCCTTAATGCTGTCAATTTTAACAGGTAATCAGATAATAAACCCATTTGCCATTTATTTCTGGAAAATAAAATTTTATTGTAAATTTAGAAGAAAAGGCTGAGAGAGCAGAACAATTAATCCCCTGGAATTAATTATCTTGCCTTCTGCAGAAAAATGTGAGGCTTATCTCTATATGTCATATCGAGATTAATGAACACCTTTGTCTGCACTGATGTTTGTTTTGAAATTAAACTCTCATTCCATGAGCTGCACCCTAATATTTTTACCCCTCAGTTTAAAGGATGGTATTTGATAAAGAATAAATTTCATTCTAGTCCAAATACTTCTGTCTTTATCTGTTATGTGTATTACCGTTCACATGTGTCTGCAAGTGATGTTTGTTTGAACTTGAGGCAAAGCCTAGGTATCATTGCATTGGTATCAATTCTTTCTTTTTTTAACACATTTTATTTCATCCCATGTTAACCCCCTTTATCCCGTGGATATGACTCATTGGATATTTTTTTGATATCTCACAGTTGTGACTTTACAATGGGATTTGCGTAGGCATAATGAAGTAAAATAATGTGGAGTTTAATAAACAGTGTAAACATTGATGTGGTGTATAAAACATGGGATAAATAAAATCTCATATGATTTAATTTGTAGTATAATATGATTTTTATCCAACTTGTGTGTTTTATCCCCTCACTAAGGCTCAAGAAAAAAACACTTTAATTGTTGGATGAAAATCATATCCAACTACAAATCACGAGATCCTATATATTCCAGTTCTTTACATCTTCTGCCGGACATTTATTTTTCATCATTGTTGATATAAAGAGGATGATTTTCAAAGTTTTTTTCACTTTTATATTAATTGTCATAGCGGGGCCCTTCCTGACTGGTCAGTTTTCTAGTTCTAATTAAGCAGAGTGTAGTGAAATGTAGGCTTAAAGATTTATTATGTAAACGAAAACAGTACGGTGTGTCGATGTATCTATTTCGTAAATGTCCGATATCATATACAATGTCAACCCGTGCACGCACGGGTCAAAGTATAGTTCTTTAAAATAACAATATAAAAAAACCAAAAACTAACTGCATGGCTGGGTATTTAGATGAGCGGACAGGGGTGAAAAATCTGAACTGAAATTGGTGTTGAACTTTGATATCTCAAACACTGATATCTCGAAATTAATGCATATGTCGAAGTTTTTTGTAAGTCCCAACCACTAATATAATGGTTGAGTTTTTTACCCTCGATATCTCGAATAACTCGAAGTTTTTATAACAGTCTCATTTAATAGTAAACAATTACCGCGAGACGCATGATTTCTTTCGGTGGTTAGCTGTGCGTTTGAATCCAATCAACACGATGGCGTCCCACTACATCACTTGGACGGTTCCTCAGTTGAGAAAGGAATTAATACAAAGAGATGCATCTACGCACGGGAGAAAGACTGACCTGATTGAAAGGTACACTCTTGGGATCATTATTTCCACACAAAAATAATGTATTCATAGAAATTTCCGATTAAATTACAACACAATGTTTGTCCATTGTTTTGCACATAACAATTTCAAGTGACATACACCTTGTTACAAACGGACTCCACCTACCCCTCCGATACACACGAACATCACTCGGACCTGCCCCCTACTATATACACACTCCTAAATACTTACTGCATAGGCGTCCCTTCCCCCCATTTTTTTTGCAAAGTAATACCTAACCATTAGAAACATAGCATGATAGAGGGTTCCGCCCCCCCCCCCCCCCGCCCCCCCCCCCCCCGACTTTTTCTCGCAGGAAAGATTATTGTTCCTAAATTTACCTTGAAAGATTGAGAAGTTGGATTCAGAAGCATACTATTCAGAAGCATACTAGCCCCCTCCCCTCCCCCCCCCCCCCCCCGGATTAGGAATTTCATGACTTTGAATAAAAAATTAAGGTATAAAGTAAGTTTTTTTACTGTTTGAAGTATAGATATACTCCCCCCCCCCCCCCCCACGGATTAGGATTACCATGCATGATTTTGGGATTTATTTCTGAGGATTAGTCTAGCCCCCCACTTTCAATTTGCTTCCGACGCCAGTGTACTATGCAGTACACTGGCATATATACACTGTATTATTTTCAATTGGTTTTTTTTTTTTGGATGCCTTGTGATTTAGAAGTAATTACTCTAAGTTAATAAATGATTTAAATATTAGACATTTAAATGTTCATTCTCTCTTTTGCACTCCTTCCTTCTTTCCTTCCTAATGATGTCATTTAATCCAAGTATCTTGTTTTTGATAAGTTCTGAATCCCACCAATATTTTCCATGCAGGCTCGAGTCATATGACAGAAACAAGAACTTCTTGCCACCGCCTGTTCTTCTACCAGATCCTCTGGATGTAAACTGGCCATCAACTGGATTTCAACAATTGAAGCCAGATCACCAGGGACTTTACCAGTTGTGACAAGGGATCAAACTGAAGCCAATTTTCTTCACCGCCTTGCAGATTTCATAAATTCGAATATATAATACACAATAATATGCATAATACTTATTTTATATCATTCAGTCCATATATATTGGGTCCTCTTGACAGGTTTTAACAAATCATATTTATTTGTGTCCATTTTCTCTTACCGGCATGTTTTCAATGCATTTTTCATTATTTTGATATTCATGTTTTTGTAGGTGATAATGACTCTGCAAGAAACATAAAGGCAATAAAGAGTGGTGAATTGCTGTATGATTATAAGAGAATACTTGCATGTTCATTGCTCATCAAGAATAAGATATTCTTTACTGGAATAGTCAGTGCAGAAATGAAAAATAAGGTCAGTTGTTTGTACATACATAGTATCAGTGAGAGATTTAATCAATGCCTGTAATATTTTAATCTTGATATCAATTTTTTTTATTTCAAACAGAAAGTCCATTTTGTAAAATTGTTATTTTATTTTATGGGCAAATACCATGTATGTAATCATTATTAATATTCAGGTGACATACAACTACAAGCTTAGATTGAAAAAGCAATCTGGTGATATTTTAAGCTCACACTGTGAATGTCCAGAAGGGATGGGCCCAAACGGAACATGAAAACATTTACATGTAGCAGCAGTCATGTTGGTGTTGGAGAAGTTTATTGGGCTTGGAGAACTTACTGGTATTGATAAGAGGTGCACCGAAAGTTTGACGATGTTCAATAAACCAAACACTTCCCATAAAGGTTTACATCTATTTACAAATATTTAAGAATGTATTGTGATCCTAAAATATTTCAATATGAAAATTCAATTTTTAAGGATCATCTGTAAAGGTAGAAAATCTTTCAAGAAAACGGAAATCAGAAAACATATCAGATGCTCCCCGCCCAGAGAAGAGGAAGAATATGAAGGGTTTTGGAGATAGGGTCTTGAACATCTTAGTAAACTTTACAACAAAATCGTCAGCGAATATTGCCTATCGTTACTTATTTACAAGAGCTGATTTAAAGGTATATGAATAAAATAAAAACACTTTGTATAGAGTATTTTTTAACAGAGGAATTTTATTGCATAATAAATAAAAAGGAATTTTGTACATGTATTTCTTATTCAAAATTGTGTATCAGGAGAAAAAAGGTAGCTGTAAATCTTGATTTCATCTTTCTTTTTCAGTCTGCAGTTCATGATCATGATTACCTCTCACTACCTTTTACTGAGTATTGGGTTAATGAAGCAATTAAGGTACATGTGCTAAGCAGTTAGTTTGAAATTTCACATCTTTCACACTATGTAAACTGTTCATAAAAAAATCTTAATCGTACAACATAATGATAAACAGAGACAAATTGGTATCTTTGTGTTTTATGAAACAATTACATACTCAAAACTTACTGTGTATAAATCAAAATGTATAAAATTTTATTTTGCAGGTGAATGATTTGGAGATAAGGAAGATATAAGTTGCAACACGTGGGCAGACAGCTAACAAGAAATGGTTCGGGGAAAGGACATGACGATTAACTGATTCAAGCTTTGGACAGATAACCCACATGACGGAGAAACGAAACAAGGAAAAACTGTGTGAAACAATATTTTCATCAAAGCAGATTAAATCCGAAGCAACATTACATAGGAACAATTATGAACGGAAAGCTATAAAAAATACAAACAAAAAGTTAATGGATGTGACTTCTTTAATTACATACCTAAGCCATTTCTTGGTGCTTCACCCGATGGAGTGATTGATGATATGCATATTGTTGAAGTGAAATGCCCTTACTTGGGACGAAATGTAAATATTGAATCAAAGTGTCGTAAATATTTTAGGTATTTAGAGGAAAAAAATGCGGTAAATCAACTTTAATAGTCATCAAATTATTATGATCAAATACAAGGCCAATTACTTATTACTGGAAGGCAATTTTGTTATTTTGCAGTTTACACATTTAAATCTTTGTTTGTGAAAATAATTGAATTTGACCAGGACTATTGCAAGTATTGTTTGGTTCCTAAACTAGATCTGTTTTATAAAAAGTGGTACCGACCATTCGTTGCGTCAAAGTTGTATGCACAATTCTCAGGGAATTCTTGCATTGCAAAGTATTGATTTTATAAACTAACCATATTTTTTTTTACCAGTATGGCTTCCACAGGAAATATCTAAGAGTGAAAATATCTATTAGTAAATACGTGTAGTATGTACTTGTCTCTTCTGGTAAACAATACATTTGACATTATATTTTTATAATAATTTACATAATTTTATACATGTACATACATGTATACCAGTCTAAGTTGAAAATGCAATGATCAAGCCCTAAATTTCGTAAAGGTTATACAGAAGCACTCAGAATCCTTTTAGCAAAAAAGGAATAGAATTAAATTGAAAGTATTTTCTTTTAAATTTCAGTTACACAGAAATGAAAATTAAAATAAGTGCCATTCATTGTGTTATTGAGAATACACGTAGTAGCTTCTATATACGGGTGTAAGCAGATTTTTTTTACAAATAATATGCAACATCTATTTTTATTTGTTTTTTTTTTAATTTTGTCATGTTATACTCTAATCGATAGGATAATCTAAGCAGCCAACCAGGGAGTATTTGATGTTGTTATTGTTCTTCACTATATACATTTATTATGCCTTCTGTCAGTTTGTCACTATATATTAAATACTCATCTATTTTCGCATAGTATCAAAGGATTTATATAGCGTAAGCATACTATGCCGAAATAGAGCACGGCAAATGTTTTCAACGAAAATCTTTCAAGCTCCGACAGCGGGATTCGAACTCACGACGCTAAAATCATATCAGCTTGAAGCCCAACGCGTTACCGCTACGCTTAATTAGCCGTTATAAACATTAACGGTATATATATATATATATATATATATATATATATATATATATATATATATATATATATATATATATATATAT